>NC_043702.1:156795283-156858094 GCF_006229205.1 Suricata suricatta | reverse complement strand
CCCCCCCCCCCCCCCCCCCCCCGCAATCACCATGATCAGGGCTCCCTCTCCTCAGCACACTCAGGCTTTTGTTCTTCCTCAAATCAGTTCTCCACATCATTGACCTTATATGATGTGGCCTCTTTTCTCCTTCTAGTCCTGCAGTTTGTCCTCTCAGTTGTCAGATCAATTTCCTGAGTGTTCAGAATGATTTGATATTTATCTAGCTGTGTTTGAGGGATGAGGCAAGCATAGGGCCCCTACAACTAACTCCACCATCTTAACTCCCTGCACATTTCAGAGTTATTTGAAAAGGCATTCAAAGAATATGGTAAAAAAATTGCAAGAATCGCTTCTTTCTTTCTTTCTTTCTTTCTTTCTTTCTTTCTTTCTTTCTTTCTTTCTTTCTTTCTTTCTTTTTCTTTCTTTCTTTCTTTCTTTCTTCCTTTCTTTCTTTCTTTCTTTCCTTCTTTCTTTCCTTCTTTCTTCTTTCTTTCTTTTAATCTTTTATCTATGTTTTATCATCTATCATCTATCTACCTTTCTATCATCTATCTATCTATCATCTATCTATCTATCTATCATCTATCAATTATCTATCATTTATCATCTATTCTTTAAGTCCCAGTATGCTACATTAGAATTAAAGGAAAATTAAGGTTATCTGGCACTTGTGTAGGCCTATTGCCAAACTTGGCAATATTTAAATTAAGCAATAATTAAAGATAACTCAATAGCAAACAAACAAATAACAAAAAAGGAAGGATATTCTTGTTAAAAAGTGGGCAGAGGATCTGAATAGACATTTTTCTTTTCCCAAGAAAACATACAGATGGACAACAAGTATACTAAAAGATGTTCAACATTACTAATCATCAGGGAGATACAAATTAAACACAATGAGATATTGCTACACACTTGTTAGAATGGCGATTCTCAAAAAGACAAGGAAGACAAGTATTGTTGAGGATATGGAGAAAAGAAAACCTTTGTGTACTTTGGGGGATGTAAATTGGCAGAGCCACTATTGAAAACAATATAGAGGTTCCTCAAAAACTTAAAAATATAACTACCATATGATCCAGCAATTCTACTTCTGGGTGTTCTGCTTCCCTACATGCAAAGCAAACAATAACACTAACTTGAAGATATTTCTGCACCCCGTATTCATTATAGCATTATTTACAATAGTCAAGGCATAGAAACAACCTACGTGTTCCCTGATGAATGAGTGGACAAAGTCGTGGTATGTAGACATATAATGGGATTGTTTTCAGCCATAAGGAAGAAAGAAATCCTGCTATTTACAACACATAAATAGATCTTGAGTGCATTATGCTAAGTGAAAGAAGTCAAACAGAGAAAGACAAATACCATATGATTTCACTTACATGTGGAATCATTTTTAAAAAAAATTTCCTTCTTCCTCTATTTTCTGACAGTGTGTATGAAAGTTTGAGAAGTGTTTGACAGATTTGCCAGTGAAACCATATGTACCTGAAGGTACATCCCCATTAATCACTCAGGACTTTCAACAGTGTCATCAGAAGGATCACACTTCAGTTGTGGGGCTAAACTAGACTCAGCAATGGACTGTCATGCTACATCTTAAAAACATGTCTTTAAAATAATGAAATTGATATTAGTTAACTGGCTTCTTAAACAGGAAATTTCTGGGCTCTGTTTCTGCATAACACCCTACTGTCTAGAACTGCACCTTTTCTTCCAGCCAAACTAGACTCCGTGATATTTACTACTTGATTCAAATGGGACTGTAGTACTTTGCCTGGGATCCCTATCTCTGCTCCATGATTCAAAAATTTCTTTCAGGTGGAAATCCAGATAATTGTTAGTCTGGTGTCATTTATTCTTGCTTTTTCGCAGGGAACAGCACAGTCGTAGGCTGTCTATTTGCCAGTCTCTAAATGTCTAAAAACCTAAAACTATCTAACTTTCTCCCTGTTTCTTTTCCTTATATTTGTACTGTCCTCATCTTTTTCCTTTTATTTTTCTTTCTTTTTCCTTCCTTCTCCTCCTCCCCTCCCCCTCCATTTATTTCTAGGCAGAGCAATTAAAGTTTTCTATGTTCTTTCTGTTTTAGTGACCAGAATTATTATATGGTTATTTTGTTTAAAGCAGTAAATCCCATCAAGGATTTTGGGTGATTGTGAGGATCTCAGCAACTACTCTGACTCATGTAGGCCAAATCTAGGATCTTGTTTCTATATATGTTAAATCTCAATGATTTCTCTTCTGTTTCTTTTTTCATTATTGTACCTATAAATTTTAATCACTTTATATGATGAGTTCAACTTTCAAATAAAAATTAATGTTTGCTAGTGCAGTTGGAAGATTCCACAAATTAAGGTAAGGTGTCAATAACATTCAAAAATACATATAAAACTATTTAAATGTGAATAAAATATATTTTAATTAACAATCAAAACCTATTAAATACTAATAAAATGTATTTATCTGGCCCAGGGGATATCAAATATATTTACAGATGTCTTTTAAAGAAACACTTTATCTTCTGTTTACATAAAACTTGTAACTTTATTGCTCCCTTAAGATTATAGTTAAAAATGTTTAGTTTGCATTGTTTTGAGGTAGAATTCAGAGAAAATGATTTTAGATGGGAATACCATGATTGAACCCTGGTTTTAATACTTCCTAAGTATCTGGACCTTAGTCCCTCATATATAAAACCTGAGTTGTATTTTATCCTTTTCATCTTGACTGTTGTTATGAGAAAAGAATGAGGCCATGCATATAAAGGGAATAGTAGAATATTTGGAGAGCATATAATTATTGAATGTCATACCGCTCTTGGAGGTGGGGAGGATGATCCTTTCCAAATGTTTTGAAGCCTACCCCTTGCACTTCAGAGATGGAGTCCAGAGCTGAGCTAACGGGAGTCTGAGTGAGAGTACAGAACTGGAAGGTAGCTGTATTTTTCACTGCACGGGCATGATTAACTACCAATTCACTCCTTCATCAATATCTCTCACTTACAGTGATCCTCAGCATTTAGTTTGACATTTTAGGTATAGATACTTGGTGAGTATTCAATTTAACTAAGTTTTATATTTTTATGACAGTAAAAATAACCTTGTAAATCAATGTTGGATTTCTATACTAAAATAAAGTGTGCGTGCGTGCGCACACACACACACACACACACACACACACACACACACCAGTAAATCTTCCCATTCATCTTAGAGGTTATTAAATGTACAGTCTCAATCTGTTCCCACAGTGGGAATTATTACCTTTTCCAAGTTATTTATTGCAATAATGCAGAAAAAGCAATATAATTTTCAAGTACTTTATTTATCTGACATGCAAGAATTTCTATATGAATGTAGCCTCCAGTGTTCATTTCATGTGAATAGACACAGTGTAAAATGTGGTATAAAAATGTAAGAAAATTCAAATAGACTCACAGATATTTCTCAGTATCTTTCATTTAAATAAGTAAATTCTTATTTTTTTCCAGTTAACTCTGACTTATTCTTTCAGTTATTACAAATGAATCCCTCTTCGGTAAATTAAATTTCTCAAAATAGCTGATTCATGCAATATATAGAACCCTTTTCCTCAGATAGAACATATATGAATGATTGAAAAACATATCAGGTTTTGGTAAAATAAATCTCATGGATGTGGCAATACCGGATTAGATGGGAGTATATTCATGTGGCTCTGTGAATCCCTAAAAAATCATTTGCAAAAGTCTTCAATAATGAAGAGGGCCTGGACTTGGCAGATTTTGGAACTGTGTTCTTGTCTACGTATCACTGAGTGATTGGAAGTCTTGATAAGGAGAACTGGACACTAGCTTTATTCGGCTGTTGACATCTTACTGAAGAAAGGACAGCAACAATATTTTAAGTCAATATAATTCTGCCACAAAGAATAGGAATGTTGACTCTGTTTCATGGTTTCAATGTATATAAAACAGAAATAGTTCAATAACTATGCCCGCCATTGAGAGAGGTCTTGAATTTGAGACTAGGGTTATGTGGATGGTTGTCCCATCCTAGATGAAAAGAAGACGTGGAGAGGCACAAATTTAAGATTATTGTTCCTCCACAGGTCTTTGTTAACTCACAAAAGACGTTCTTAAAACTCTTAAAGTATAGAAAAAAAATCACCTTCTAAAATGTACTCATTCACTTGCTGCATTATTGTTGTCACTAACAAATGTTTTTGAGAAATACATTTTGAGAATATACACTTTAATATAGATATTAAAATGTGAATGGATGTAGATATAATTACTCTGTCTACCAGATGTTCTCTCCATTTTTCATTTATAAGCTTGGAAACATTTTCTATTATTCTTTATAAAATATATATTTTTAATACCACACTAAGCGCCATACTTTATATGCAAATCAATAAGATTTTCTAATACAATACATACTGAATCCCTTGCCTAATCCTTAAAAGAACTTTTATTTTTCATCCTTACTCATTAAAATCCATGAATGGAAAATCTTTTGCGGCTTCCACTATTACGGCATTTGACTCTGAACATAATCTGGACATAAGGTATGAAAAAATGGATGTTTGAATATTTCATGTGTGTACTGTGTTAAAATAATCATCTGATTATCTAATCATGGGAGATATGTAATACACATTGAAAGGGAAAATAAAAGTGTAAACTTGGTCATAAAAAAGACATCTATTTTCATATAAATTTCATTTTTATTGAAATATGCAAGGATGTCTAAGCCTAGTCATGGGAAAGTACTAGGTGCACACAGTGTAAAGAATTATCATAGCTTGTAATTATCAATATAAGAAGATTAAATGGCTCAGTTCTTTTCTTTCTTTTTCATAAGCTGAGTTTATCTTGCTTCACAGAATTACTACAGAACAGTGTGGACAAACTTCAAAGACATATGTAAATGGGTCTTGAATTTTCTCTTTTGAGCATAATTTTATAAAACTATGATGATGTTTGTCCTGCCAAATATAGTAGGAACATTTAGGAACTACCTGAATTAGAAGACTTGAATAAAATATATATGAAAATACCATTCATTGCTTTGTTATTAATGGTAGATTTTAAAGAAATAACAAAGTTACTCACAATTTGGCAAAGTAAAGAATTTCATTTGATATAAGACCTCAAATGTAAGAACAACTGCCTTTCCTACCTAGTCTGATGAGGGTATATTTCCCATCCCAATATAGCCATACATATTCAGAGTAATCTCAAATAACTCACATAGAATACAAAATCATATCTTTGGTCAAACTGATCTCTTTAAGTAACCGCAGAGTGACCTACTTAATTAACTGCATTGATTATTTCATTTCTCTTATCAAATACTTCAGTGGATTCCCAAGAACCTATAAGAAAATTCATAAATTCATTTTCATGACATTAAATGCTGTCTCCAAAGTGGTCTCAACCTCTTCACCCTACCATTCACTTTGTGTCTAAATTGGCCATTTTCTCCAAGCTGACATTTCAGCTGTTTCCTACACTCTGTCCCTACCCCTTTAATATCATCCAGGTCCATTCACTGAGACTGCCATTTCTATTGCTTTCATTTTAAAATTTCCATTAATCAAACAGGAATAGTTTATAATCATTCAACTAGGAAAATAATGCAAATTTGTATTTTGTAAAGATTGATGACCCTACTTTTGCTTCTTAAATCACTTGTAATGAGGTTAAGGGTCCTGTCTGCATCCTTTACTACATTGGTCCTCTAATATTCCTTTAAAGTTAAATGTATTCACACAAATAATTGTTTCCTGTATCCACTATTCAGTACTGGTTACTGGCTTTTATTTTGTTACACAAATTAGGTATTTTCTTTACTCCTCTACAATTTATTTTTCATGTTTTATAATTGAAGGGATTTCCTAAGTTTAATAGTAAACTTAATTCATATTTCATCATTTCTTAATATTTCATATTGTTAAATTTTCACAATTATTTCAATCAGCTCCCTAACAGTACATATACTGATTATTTCAGATTTACCTATACAAACAATATCATATTTATCATTCAGTTAACTGTATGTGTCCATTTCTTCATATCCTAATAAGCACCAGATGTTATCACATTCTTTGATTTTCCATGCCATTTTGCTCCTTTGACTGTATTTCTTAACTAATAATAGGTTTCAGTATGTCTTCATAGATTTTTATGTGAATTTTATAGGTCTCATTTATATATCTTTTGCACATTTAGTTTTTAAAATCATTATCTTCTCAAATTATAAAGATATTTGGGAGACTGAATACTAAAATGAACAACCAGTAGACTGTGGTGTGTTTGAGTATATTCTGGAGTTCAATTCACAGCTCTGCCTCTTACTAACTTTGATCTTGGGCTTGATTTGTCAATTATAAATTGTGTCAAAAATAGCACCTACCCCAGATGTTTCTAATGAGCATCAGGTAAAGGATAACTTTTAAAAATGTTTAGAATTGTCCTGGACACACAGTAATATTTGTACTCGTTACTTGCTATTATTATTGGATCTTTTGCCATATGTCTTGCAAATATGTATCCCCAATCTCCCTTATTAAATACACCTGTTTATGTGTCTGTGCATATATATGCCTACAAACACACAAACACACATCACTTGTTCATACTAATTTTTATTACAGTTTTCATTTTAATTTTCTCTCTATAAATTATTATCCCTTTCTAGTAAGATCTCCTCACTTCCTGAATATATACACTTACTCTCCTTAACGAACTTATTGTTACATTTTGAATGTAAAGCTTTATTCCTCTAGAATGTGTGTGTGTGTGTGTGTGTGTGTGTGTGTGTGTAATATCACAATAAAAACACTGATGACTTATTTAACTGGCCACCTGCTATTTCTTGCTGGTGCCCTTATAAAACTTTGGACAGTTTAGTTTTATTTTTTTTAACTAACCCTCAGAACAATTCTTTCTAAGACTTAAATTTTATGAATGCTTCCGTAATCTAGCCACTAGTCTTTTAGAGAAAATACTGAGACCATCACTTTGTTTGGAAAAATCTGTTGACCTTATTTTACTACCCACTTTTCCTGTACCATTGATACATCTTTCCACTGTCTTAGAGAAAAAGCTCTTTTCCAAAGAAGGTTAATACCTCTACTGTATTCAACATACTATCTCATACTATATATTAGGACCTTGTTATATTAATGATCCACCTTTCAACTTTATCTTTAAGATCCTTGCCTTATCTCATTGTATATTTATGTTCATTTCTCCAATATTAAAAGTAATAGAAAAGATTCCAGTTAAAATTTTGATCACCCTCTAACTCCTATTTTATTTTATTCAATCTCCTGATTGAACAATCACCATGAATGAGGAATGTACATTTACTGTCCTTACTAAGTGATTTTATATTTCACCCATTTATATGTCATTTTCTCTCTTTCCCTCAAGAAATATTTTTGTTGAAGTTAAAAATGTCCTTTCCTGGGGTGCCTCGGTGGTTCAGTCGGTTAAGCAACTGACTCATGGTTTTGGTTCAGGTCATAATCTCATAGTTGTAAGTTGTGAGTTTGAGACTCAATTGGGCTCTACACAGACAGCATGGAGCGTTTTTTGGGATTCTGTCTCTCTCCTTCTGACTCTGCCTTTCCTCTGCTTGGTCAGTCTCTCTCTCTCTCTCTCTCTCAAAAAAAAAACAAAAAGGAAAAAAATTTAAAATGTATTTTTCTATTAGTTCATAAACTCCTTGGGATCAAGAGTTATATCTTAGTACCTCCTTATTTCAAACATCTAGAACAGTGACTTCTACAGAGACTTATGCAGAGTGGTCAATAAATGTGTATTGAATGAATAAATTAATTGTCACATTTAATTGCCACTTTTGTAACCTTTATTTTTCCTTTTGTCCCCATACCATTGCATACGTGTTTCTTGAAAATTTTGCTTTATTGTCTGGTGATTGAAGTATATCTGACGCACAAAGTTACTTTAGCTTCACGTGTACAACATAATGATTCAACAAGTCTCTATGTTGTATGATGCCTACCACCTGTCACCATGCAATGTTATCATAATACCGCTGACAATACTTCCCATGTTGTACCTTTCATTATCATGACTTGTTCATTCTATAAAAGGAAGCCTGTATCTCCCACTCCCCTTCATCTGTTTTGCTCATATCCCCACACTCTCTCTCCTCTCAATGTTTATGGATCTATTTCAGTTTTTCATTTGTTGATTAATTTGCTTTTTTCATATATAATTCCATATATAATTTAAATCATATGGTATTTGTATTTCTATGTCACTAAGCATAATGCCCTCTAGGTTTACATGTTTTCCCAAATGGCATGCTGTACTATGCTGAGTAATATTCCATTTCATACATACACCACATCTTCTTTACCTATTTATTAATGGATGGATACTTGGCCTGTTACCATTTCTTGACTATTGTATATAATGGTGTAATAAACACAGGAGCGTAGATGTCTTTCTGAATTAGTATTTTTGTTTCCATTCTGTAAATAGTCAGTAATGGAATTATTGGATCATGTAGTATTTCTACTTATAAGTTTTATTTTAGAAACCTCCATACTATTTTTCACAGTGGCTGCACCAATATACACTCACCAACAGTACATGTGGTTTCCTTTTCTCCATATCTTTGACAATGCTTGTTATTTCTTGACTTTTTGATTTTAGGCATTCTGACAAGATGATAACTCACTGTGGTTTTGATTTGCATTTCCTTAATGATTAGTGATGTTGAGCATACTTTCATGTATCTGTTTGTCAACTGTATGTCTTCTTTGTAAAAATTTCTTTTCAGGTCCTCTGCCCATTTTTAATAGAATTATTTGGTTTTTGATGTTGAGTTAAGGTACTTATATATTTTGGATGTTAAACACTTATCAGACATATCATTTGTGAATATCTTTTCCCATTCAATAGATTGCCTTTTTTCATTTTGTTGATGATTTCCTTTGCTGTGTGGAAACTTTTTATTTTTGTGTAGCTCCAATGGTTTCTTTTTGAAAACTTTGCTTCTTGATTTCTGGTCTTAACTGTGTGTCTATTTTCTGAATCTTTTCCCAGCCATTTTGTAGACTAGGCTTTCCTCGCCATTCTGGCACTGATTCTCATCTTTAACGTTTTCATTTTTCTTCTTTTTCTTTTCTTTCTTTTTTTGGAAGAAAAAAATTACATCATTTAACTCACATTTTGCAATCAGGTCCAGGTTTTAAAAGAAGGAAAATGACTCCTCTTCTTGACAGAAGTAGTATGCTGAAACAGGCATGTAAGGAAATATTGGTGGCCATTTTCAATCAAAAATATACCATATTCTTCAGTCTTATTCAATTCGCACTCCTTTGTGCAAAATAAACCATACCTTTCCCTAAATCCAAATCTTATCCAATCACAATACTGATTGTATCATCTGAATGCAAACTGTATTTAAATGAAGCTCCCTGAATTTAATTCCACAGAGCAGCTAGATCCATATTTTTAGTTTTTTAATCCTACCACTTATTCTGTATTCTAGGTGTTATTATTTTTCTTTATTTAACTCTTAACCTGTATCTCATTACAGACTCAATATTCTCAAAGAAACATGATGTGGGCCATTTCACAGTCTTAATTTGGATTTTTTTATTTTTTTATTTATTTGGTTAATCTAAGAAAATGGTAGATTCAGATGCCATAATGGTCCATACTGAGTTTGTAGTTAAATTAAATTGCTAGGTTCTTTTACATGATTTCTTTATTAACTTCTTGGGAAGTTATTTACTTTAAAAGAATATAAAATGAAATAAATTTACTTCTTTTGATGTAAGAAGGTAGTAAGATTAGAAGAATGAACATAAATGGTATAAATATGAATGTAGCATGTACTCTGTGGGTGGGAAGACTGAAACTTGGATAAGACATTTAGAATTGGAAGGCACCTAGAATTACTTACTATAATAATCATTAAAGAACATCTTGTTTGTTTCCACTAAAACACAATAGTGAAAGCATTTTTTTTAAATTTTCACCACAGTGAATCTTAACAACTTTAATTCTGTCTATTCTTACAATGTTTACATTTTTAAAAGGAATAACAAATGTGTATGGCTTTATAAACATTTTGAATAATTTTTGGCAAAATCTTAATAAAATATTAGCAAAATTTAACACTAAAATAAATCCCACTGGCATTTGCTTCATAAATGAATAATGATCACCCATGTATTTATCATCATAAATACCCACCATTTGTTGACAATAGTGTGTTAGGGTGAAGCTTTAATTAGGAAAAAACGATCAATTTATTTCGCAAAATTAGGCATAGCAATGATCTATGCTATCTACATGAGGATGGAAGAGAAGATATGAATGGCATGCAGAATGGTGAAAAATGCAGCTTGATTCCTACATGGACAAAGCATTATTGTTGTAGGGTTCTGAAGAGAATGAGCTGAAAAGTTAGAAGGTAATGATCAGAGATCCAGACTCATAAAATACAGATGCTCAAAATAATGCTTATAACAGTAATGACAAGATGTAGAGTAAGACCTTGAGAATAGGCAGTTGAAATAGAATGGTCTGAAAGAAGACCTGAAAGAGTCAAGGCATTGTTAGGGATTGCGTTATTTATCTATGCAGATACAAAACTACCCATAATAGGAATGGCCATGTAAATAAGAGAGATTACTGATGGATAAAAATGAAAAAAATGTATCTTAAGGAATTGATAACCCTGACACAAAAGGAGCAAAAATGAAATGGGTTTTGAGAATGAAATAAGTAATTTTGAGAAATGATCAAATAGACTAAAACTAATGGAATGAAGTGTCAATTAACTAGCTGTGGAAAAGATCACCTAACAAATACTGCAAAAGTTGAATTCATTTTAAACATGTAAATCAATTAAAAAAATGTTAAGAAGATAAGGCACAATTTTTTCTCCAAGTGTTTATAACCCATGAGAAGGGCATAACTTCCTCAGTTAAGTCCTTAACCTTCCCATAGGTTATAAACAACCTATGAGCTTTAAGAGAAGGGCAAAAAAGTACAGTTTTAAGACAGGAGACTAGAAGAGACATAATGTCATCATTTATATTTGATTTTTTTCATTAATATTACATATAGAGAAAAAAACATTGTGCTTAAAATTTTAAGACAAAGCAACGTATTTCCCTACGTTATGAATTTGTAATCTTCTTTCTGTTTTGATGTATTTAATATGCAGAGAGGTAGGTGACCTCATCGTGCTCCTGAATGTGTCTCACATGCCCTGGGGACAAGGCAGTTGGAAATCTGAACAGTAGGAAATATTCAGGATAACATGTCAGGTGTTATGATGAATGGAAAGGACAGAGACAAAACAGGGATTCCCGAATCAAATAGCAGAAATGAGAACAACAAAACACAACAAAACACCCAACAAACAGAAGCTTCCATTTTCCGGGACAGATTTTCAGTGCCTGCCAAAGGACATAAGAACATGATAAAATCATACGTTTTGGTGGTATATGGTATAATTTTCACTTAGAGTAGAAACGTAGGACCAAAGAATTTTAAACTAAGCTAGTTTTATATACCAGGCACAAGGTTCAGTGAGGAACTGAAGCAAAGCTCAACATCATCAATAAAATTGAGTCATAAAAAGTGAGTTTCCATATCCAGAAGAAATTAGCCAAATGAATGTTATCAAGTTATATAAAATGAGAATGAATGCTATCATGATATGTAAAATGAGGCCTAATGTTGAGGCCTTGTACATATATAGTATTCAAATGATATGTATATGAAAATGACTAAAATAAAAAAGAAATTAAATATATGTTAAATAATAGTAATGCAGTAAGTTCTGATATAAATACTATAAGAATTTGAAATAAGGGGACTATTTGATATGATATCTTTTTCTGTTTGTTTTTGTTTTAAGGGAATGTTAGTAGGAAATCCGGGAGAAATCTAAAATACCAGTAACAGAAAAATTGTATTTTGAGAGAGTCCTTTGCAGCTCCTACCATGTGACCTCTCACATTTCCACCATGGCGACCATTTGAACTGTGTCCTGTGATTGAAAATTTTCTCACTGGGCTCTGCATTTTCCCCTTTGATTTATTTTGTTTATGCACTACAGGTATCATGATAGAGTCCAAAAGGAAAATAATTTACAATATAACAGCTTTCGATCAATCACTTTTGACTGGCTAGAAAATCTGGTTGAGAAAAATTCTGAGGATAAACACAAAAAAGAGGATGCAGGTGGCAAGATATGTGTCCTTGCACCGAGTCCTGGTGAATAGTTTGACCCAACTTGCCAATGTGCCCACCACTTACCCGTTAAGTATGCAATGTGCCCGCTGCTTACCAGTTACCTACATAAACGCTTTATAAACAATCACCAACCTCACTCACCAGGTATTGGTCTTGGATTTTAAAATACGGATGACTTAATATCTGTCAATCCCTGCTTTCAGGTTTCCCTCTCAGTCCCCAGGACAGGTCCAAAGGTGGAAGTGTTAGAGAAAGTGAGTAACCTCACCAAAGGGAGTTTCAATGAAGACATATTGTTCCATCTTTCATTAATTTGCTCATGTAAAACAGAACAAAACAGAGCAAAACAAAGTAGTTTTTCTACTAGTATTTTCTCTCAAATTAAAATATCTAGTAACCAGCCAGAAAAATCGTCTGTTGAAACAAGATGATTTGAAAAATAAAGTTGGATAAATCTGATTAGGCAAAATATAAAGAAAAAATAAAATGATTTATCTCCCAAACCTCCACAGTGGCATAATAAATGATAGATGTGCAAAATAAAATTAATTAGAAAGTACATTAGAAATAATCAAGCTGGGAGATGGTAGTAGATAGTATGAAGTAGTTTCTGGCTTATCATTAAAAAAATTGATCTCAAAATACAATTTTGTTTTACTATTAAAAAATTAAAACCTTAGACCAGAATGTCTGGATTGAAAATGAGTAACTGGGGTTCTCCCCAGGGAAATTTGGAGGAAGAGTGTCTGTAGTTTTAATCAGAGTTTTACAGAAACCTAATTCCAAATATGATAAAAATCCCCTCCACTCTTTTAAACATCTTGCTTTATATTGGTATTTTTTACATTAATCTCTAAAACTCTAAAGAAAAGGGGAAAAAAAGCTTGCCAATGATCTCACAGTAATTCTATGATTAACTTTACTAAATTTTCCTAAAGCTCCCATCAGTGTTCAAATATTCCTTTTCTACAGACTCTTTTTTGTAAAAGACTAATTTTAAAATACACTCTATTTTTGTCACAGGCAATCATTTAATTTTTTTCAATTTAATCACACTTATGTAGAACAGGTTTCATTAGATCTACTTTTTTTTTTTTTTTCCAAAATAGAATTTAAATGAGTGCTTTAGTAAGAAAAGATTTTAAGATTCTCCACTTGGAATGAAATCACATACAAAAATAAGCTCTTCCTGTATTTGGAATAGTGAGTGGTCAGGGCTTTAAGGTAGCAAAGGTCATCTTTCTCTGTCTTGAATTAGACCACCTATGCTTAAGGTTTCTTACTGACAACAGATACTCTAGCATTTACAAGATTGAGGACATAAAACAGACAAGTGAGAAAGTCTCTCAGCTCATCAGTTTGAAAAGGCCACAGTTTTTGGTGTGTGTCATCTATTACTGACTTGGTTAATACCTTTGATTTAAGCCTTCCAAGAGTAATAATCACATCTTTGAAAGGATTAATCTGTAAGCCTATTTGCCTTATATAGACCGTGTTAAAAATCACAAATCTCTGACTTTTCTCTTACTTTATACATCTTTCTAATATAATACATGTTGTATATTATTTCTACTCAATCAAATACAGTACAAATCTTCCACAGTAAATAAGGCATTTGCTGTTATTGGGAAAACAAGAGTATGTATGCACACAAGGCCATTGTTAGTATTATGTGTTTTGTTATCCAGAGTTTAGATATATGAACCTTATAATAAATTGGTATATATAAAGACTATATTTTTTTATAAAATGGAATGACAAGAATTTGGTTGTCAAACCTCCAAATAACTCACTTTTCCCTTAATCCCGTGTATGTGGTTAGCGAAGAAAAAGCAGAGATTCAAGCATGGTTTAAGTATACAAACACAAATTACATTGACTTCGTCTCACTGTTTTTTTTTTCAGTAAACAGTATAAAAAAAATCTGTCATCTAAGTTTCTCAGTTCAGTTAATTTTTTTTAACATTTATTTAATTTTGAGAGACAGAAACAGATCAAGAGCAGGGGAGGGGCAAAGAGAGGGATACACAGAATCGGAAGCAAGCTCCAGTCTCTGAGCTGCCATCACAGAGCCTGATGTGGGGCTCAAACGCACGAACTGTGAGATCATGACCTGAGCCAAAGTCGGACACGCAACCAACTGAGCCACCCAGGCGCCCCTCAGTTCAGTTAAGAAGAAAGCTATAGACCATGTACAGAAAATATGCACTCACTCTTAATTGGAATTTTCTTTTTAATTTTTTATATGTTTTTTACTTATTTTTGAGAGACAGAGACAGCGCGAGCAGAGGAGGATCAGAGAGAGAGGGAGACACAGAATCCAAAGCAGGCTCCAGGCTGTGAGCTAGCTGTCAACACAGAGCCCGACGTGGGGCTCGAACCCACGAACCTTGAGAGCATGACCTGAGCTGAGGCTAGACACTTAACCGACTGAGCCACCCAGGCGACCCTGGAATTTTCTTTTTAAATAAGTAATAAGTTCATCAAACAATTTTTTTACTCTGCATGGTTATCTCTATGACATACAACATTTTCTGCTCAACTGTTAATACAGAAAGGAAAAAATCAGATGTAACACAACATAATACATTTCCCTTGAACACCAGCAAATACTGATGCTTAATCATGTAGTAGGTTAATTGGTGACATTTATACATATATACATTTGTTCTAAAATGCTTTCTATATTTCTCTAAAATCATTTCTCCTGAAATGTAATTAAAAATTAGCATAGCACTTTCACTCTTTTTACATTCAGATTCTAGACTATGAATATAGATTTCCATATGTAGATGCTTTTATTTAAATAAAATTTTAAATTATTAAGAATATAAAATCAACTTTGTTGAGTCTTCTTATAGCAAAGTTCATTATAAAATATTTTCTTGTACAGCCATGGTTTATTTTACTTCTTAGTAGAAAGTTTCTATCAACATGTTGGAAGATGGGTAAAGACTTCTCAAAGGCAATTGTGTCAAGATAGAAACTTGTGTTGTTTTACTCTAAATACTGTTGCTTTATATTTACAAGTTAAAATAAAAATGTGGAGAAGCCATGTATTATTTTAATCTATAAATCTGGCTTAGATAGGGCTCTTAGGCTTTCAAAGTGCAGAAAAACAACTAAAATTAAATTAAAAATTGATTGATTCATGAAACTGCAAAAGTCATGGCTTGTACTCTTTTATGAAAAGACTATATCATAGTAAGGAATCTCATTCTGGATTGGCTCCTGTAACCAATACTGAGTCAGTCATTGTGGCCAGGGTCATGCAATGTTCTGAGTGGTCAGGACTAAGTAAGGAACAAGTGACTAGGGATAGCATAGGTTGAGAGTTGGAGAGGAGTAATTTCCAAAAGAAAAGTTACCAATCATTCTACAAAAATTGGATGGAGTTAAAAACAACAGATGCTCTATTTCTACTATAATTTAGGAACTCAGTGGGCGGGTGTGTGTGTGTAGAAAGATTAATCCTCACCCTGTCCTTAATGGTTTCATGATGGAGACACAACAATGCAAGTTCTAGCTAAAATATAATAGGTAATTTGTGTCTTACATGACATAATTCATAGATTCACTTGAAAACCATAGAGTTAAATACTTTGGATGATAGAACAGTAAAATATAACTGAAACACATGGCAATATGAAGGAATTCGTTTTAAGTGATTAACTCATCCTCCAAGAGGGAATTATAATTTGTTTCCATATACACAATAAGTAGTAAACAATGATTAGGATCTTAAAGAACACAAGTAGGAAGGAAAGAGAACTCTAAGGTTAAACATAAAAATAAAAGCAATTTTATTTAAATAAAAACTATCTTATAATTATTTTAAACAGGCTAAATATGTTGTTTAATTTGCGGAACAGGATGAAATCTTCCAATAAGCTCACACTTAAAGTGAAATTTGAGCAATTTCAAATACAAAATATTAACCACATCATATTACTTAAACATATATGCCCCCAAATACGGCAGATGGGGCAGGGGAAGGGGGAGGGCAGCAGAGTAACCAGAGGATCAATAAAAACACGCAAGAAAGGGCAGAGGCTATCTGAACCAGATCAGAAATCATTCCTTCAGCAACCCAAGCAGAGAGAATTACCATGCCCAGTTTAATAGGCACACCACTGAAAATTAGTTTCCAGCTGTATGTATAGGAATGGACAAATAACTATGTATACATCTTATTCTGAAGTTCTGCCTTTCTACTCATATAAATGTATTTTTAAATATATTTATTTATTTTTGAGAGAGAGAGAGAGAGAGAGAGAGAGAGAAAGAGAGAGAGCGAGCAGGGGAGGGGAGGTTCAGAGAGAGGGAGATACAGAATCTGGAGCAGGCTCCAGGCTCTGAGCAAGCTGTTAGCACAGAGTCTGACATGGGGCTCAAACCCACAAACTGTGGATCATGATCTGAGCCGAAGCCAGAAGCTCAACTGACTAAGCCACCCAGGTGCCCTTCATATAAATATTTAATATATTCATGAAGTCAGGAGTCAAGAATCTTCCAACTTCTGTTGAACATTGATATATATCAATATAACTTTGATATACATTATTTGACTATGTTAGAAATTCTGTGCCAACATTATGGACAATTAGTGAATTAGGTAAATAACACCCTTCATAGAAGTGTTTTTTAAATTTTGTTTATTTTTGTTCAAGTGTACTGACAGAAACTTAAAGTAAGACAGATGGAAATGAGACTTTTTGAAAATGTGAGATCTTGAGTCTCTAGTCAGGAGACAGTAAAAATGGTACATTTGGAAAACTGCTATTTCTCCTTCTAGCACATTCAATTTAATTTTTCTTGTCTTGTGATATACTAGCACCAACCCCCAACTGTGGTTATTTAATAATCTAACTTTGTATAGATGTTATTGTTATTGTTGAACAAGAAAAACTGGAAAAATGAAAGAGGATTTTGTTTCATTAAAATGTATTGGAATAGTGTGAAAATGATAACGAAGGAAATTATACTTGTCTGAGTATACATCTCTGTGTCTTTTTTAAAAATTTACTCATCTTTATATTTATTTAATTCCTATGCAGTAAAATGTACAGCTATTAAGTGACAGGTCAATGATTTTGGCAAGAATATGCAATTATGAAACATTTTCTGCATTAAAAAAAGATATAGGGGCACCTGCGTGGTTCAGTTAGTTAAGCATCTGACTTCAGCTCAGGTCATTATCTCATGGTTCATGAGTTTGATCCAGGCAGCAGGCTCTGTGCTGATTTTGCAAAGCCTATTCTCTCTATCCCTCTCTCTCTATCCCTCCCCAACTCAAGTACACACTTGAGCTCGCTCTCTCTCTCTCTCTCTCTCTCTCTCTCTCTCTCAAAATAAATAAGCTTTAAATTTTTTTAAATAAAAAAGATATAAAACATTGACATGATGCAAAAAACTTCCTTTTCTTTTCTACTCCAAGCACTCACTTGACCTGATTTCTATCACCAGAGTTCAGTTTCCCTACTCCAAAACTTCACATATGTGAAATCACACATTTTCTCTTGTTTCTGCACTCTCTTGCTCAACATAATGCCATCTAAAACTCATCCATGTTGTAGTGTTTACATGTAGTTTATACCTTTTTAAGTAGTGTTCAATTATACAAATACATGAAAATATTTTTATCCATGACCCTATTGATTACTCTTTATAGTTTAACACTATTATAATTAGAGCTACCACAAACATTCTTGTAAAAGCTTTTCTGTTGTTGACATGTGTTTTAATTTCTCTTGATGAGACGTCTTAGAATTAGAATTGCTGGTCTAAATTACTGATGCAGTACAAAAAGTCAAATGACTAGATAGTCCTATCAGACTCAAATAAATCAGAAATCAAGGGGTGCCTGGGTGGCTCAAGTCAGTTGAGTATCCAACTCTTGACTTTGGCTCGGGTAATGATCCCTTGGTCATTGAGCGCTGCGTCATGGGATCAAGCCCTGCATCAGACTCTGCACTGAGCATGGAGCTTGTTTAGGATTCTCTCTCTCTCTCTCTCTCTCTCTCTCTTTCTCTGCCTCTCTCCCCTGCTCCCTGCTTCTCTCTAAAAATAAAATAAATCTTTAAAAAATCATACCTAGTATCAAACATTTTTAATAATTTCAAGGATATAGACAAATCTGTAGGAAGGTGTCTATTACATTAGTGACAACTGCCCCAAATCCTTCTTCTCTGCATGAACGTCTCTCTCTCCCCCACAAAAACAGTTGAGAATGCTAAGCGAGGTTTTTCAGGTTTTGCAGGAGAGAGTGTAATCCTAACATCTCCATTTTATACCTTAGTTCACATGACCTCTTCAGGAAGCCATGTTTTGAAAATCCATAGACTCTGGGTATATTTGCATAAGTCACCTTAAAACAGAATATTCTGTTAAAAATAGTCCTTGGATAAAAATCGTCCCCAAAGCAAGAAAGATTTCACTCAGAATCTTGTGGGCCAGTTATCATGTTGAAAGGAATTTAGACTGGGTCACTTTCCTTTTCTTATCCTAGAGGCATCCTCCCAACCCCCAACTGCTTTATCTTCTTCTTTATCTTCTTCCTCGTTATGTAGCTGTATATTTAAATATATGAGAAACTGCCAAAATGTTTATCAAAGTGGTTGAATAATTCTACTACCCACCTGCAGTGAGTGACAGTTCCATTGTTCCTCACCCTCATAAACACAGTGTTGTCAATCTTTTTAAATTTTAGCTATTCCAATGGGTATGAAGAACATCTCACTGTGGTTTTAATTTGCATTTCCCTGCTGACTAGTGATACTGAACACCTCTCTACATGATTATTCCTAATCTTCATTGAGAAATATCTACTCAAGTCTCTTGCCCATTTTATTGGTACTTTTCATTTATTTCTAGTTTAGTTTCGAAAGTTCCTCATACACTTTGGATGCTGGCATTTGCTATATATTTATGCTTTTAATTTTGATTAAGTCCAGTATATCTGCTAGGTAGAAGCTAGAAAAGAGCAGTGGAAGGGACTCCCAGAGGGAGAGTCCTAAGTCCTTGAGAGGGGAATGATAGAAACATGAGCTGGAGACAAGGACAGTGATAAACAAGCAACACACTAAAAGACCGGGAACAACATCCTGATCTTGTGACTTGCAAGACTTTGAAACTGACACAGTTCAAGAGCCCCAGGTGGAGAATTATATGCTCTACTTTTCCACCTTTGGTGCAGGGTAATTCCTAGACTCTTTATAATACATTTGCATTGAGGGTGCAGAGTCCCTCATGAAGAAAGGCTGCTATGATGCTTCCAGTACAACCTTAAAGGGTCAAAAACTTCCCTTCCAACCTGTGGGAAGAGTTTCCCAAATGATTGAAGACATCCTCCATTAGAGACCATCCTACTGTACCTCACAGCTCCTTCCAGCCCGGAGAAACTCGGTAATATCCAATTCCAAAACAACCTAGGGCCAGTTCCGCCTTGGGGACCTGCCTGCTCTCCTATACTGAGTGTACTTAGGCTTTAATAAGCTTCTGTGTGCTTGCTACTTTCCTTCTGATTTTTTTACTCAAGCCAGGATCCCCACTTAAATGTTCTCAAGAGGAATCCATGGACGGATTCCTCCATTCAAACAACGCAGACCCTCTCACTGCTGACATGTATCTAACAATTTATGATAGTGGTTTGTGCACTAAGAACTTTTTTTCTTCCTCAAGTTCACAGAGATATTGTTTGTCACTTTCTAGTAGTTTTATTTCTTAGTTTATTTGCATACACCTGTGTTCCATCTCAGTTGTAGTTGTCACAGAAGGTATGGAGTTAGCATTACATATGGTGTTCTTTTTTTTTTTTTTAGAGACAGAGAGAGACAGCGTGAGCAGGGGAAGGTCAGAGAGAGAAGGAGACACAGAACCGGAAGCAGGCTCCAGGCTCTGAGCTAGCTGTCAGCACAGAGCCCGACGCGGGGCTCGACCCCACGAACCGTGAGATCATGACCTGAGCCGAAGCTGGACGCTTAACCGGCACATGGTGCTCTATCATACAAATACCCTGTCTGTCTTATGTTATTTGATGTGTCCCTCCTTTACTCTGTAAAATGCCTTAGCACCTTTGCCAAATTTATATTGAAAATGCTAATATAGTTGCATTGCTGGATCTCCTAATTTTACTGAAATGCTCTCTATCCACCTTTGTGATAGTTTTGACTTTTGGAAATACATTAGTGTTCAACATGTTTAAAAACAAAAAGTTAAATCAGCAAGGAGTGGGGAAAATCCACCAAGTCTGTTTAAATACAAAGAAAAATTAAAATAACTGTATGTCAGATACAATTCACATTGTATTTCCAATTTTTTAATCTTTAGAAAAAACAAAACCACCCCATTGGTATAAATGAGTTATGGGATCCTAACTCTTTGACATTTTAAATATTAGAAGGCACTCAATTCACTATTTGCTTTGTTATTGCTCTTGGTTTTCTTTTATCTTGAGGGAATGTATGATCCTGTGTTGTGAAGAAAAATGTTTGTATATGAGAACAATTATATATTTTCCTCAGGGTTTTGCATTGTGGCTTGATCCATGAGAATTACTTTATGCCTGAGAGGTAACTTGGGGTCCTTAACATAATGACTGACACTCTAATAAGTATTACAAGATCCTATGTTGAAAGAAAACATTTAATTTCTACTTGCTGTAGTGTTTCAAATATAGATTTTTAGGATCCTAATTCCACATCCAGTCTTAGCTCTCATTTTCCTATTTAGGATATTTAATGAAGTGAAAAATAACATTTTAATGAAACATTTAAATTATATGATTTTTGTTGAAAAAATATTTAAAAATGTAATGCCACCAAAATATGTTTCCAGATGGGGCACCTGGGTGGCTCAGTCATTTGAGTGTCGAACTTTGGCTCAGGGCATCATTCACGGCCTATGGGTTCAAGTCCCATGTTGGTCTCTGGGGTGACAGCTTGGAGCCTGGATCCTGCTTCAGATTTTGTGTCTCCTTCTCTCTGTTCTTTCTCCACTTGTGTTCTGTGTTTATCTCTGTCTCTCTCTCAAAAATAAACATAAAAAACATTTTTTAAAAATGTTTCTAGATAAAAAAGAATGTCAGCTATATTGGCCCAACAATCCAACAGTCTATAAAGTATCAGTAAATGCTTTCATGTACAACAGTCTCTGTAGCTAAGAGACACTAGCTGTTATCGGACATGTATGAGATCCAAGATGTCCTGGTCATAGAATCAGGCCAAAAGCCAATCACTGAAATGTTTAGTGCCATATTGCTAAAGCAGCAATATTTTGCACAGAAACTTTTGCAGATTCTTTTCACGGAATCATACCAATCTTAAATATCTTTCAGTCATTTCCAAAATTTGACTATCAAATAACATCTGCCAAAGTATAGTTTGTATATTATTTCCATATGAAAATTATGCAATGAACTGTGAAAGCCAAAATATAGCTTTAATCAACTAAGTATAGAAATAACTTTAACTTTAGGGGCCGCTGAGTGGTTCAGTTGGCTAAGCGTTTGACTGTTGATTTTGGCTCTGGACATGATCTCACGATTTGTGGGCTGGAGCCCCATGTTGGACTCTGTGCTGTTGAGTGTTTCCTTGGATTCTCTCTCTCCCATTCTCTCTGCCTTCCTCCCTTCCTCTCAAAATAAATAAATAAACTTTAAAAAAGTTAAAAATGAAATAATTTTACAGAGCCATTTTAATGAGTTGTTAAATCTTTCAGTGATAATTTTGTCTCCCCTCCCCCAATATTTTCACTTCATTTTTTTAGTCTGAGATATTCACAAAGTCTAATTCAGAATTAGTTTTGTTAAAGTTCAGGTTTCTGGTTTGCTTTCACATTATACTGAAAATCAAAACAGAAGTTTTCAAAGAACAGAATAAGATTGTATGACTTGAAAAAACAATCAAGAGGATATTGGAAAAAAGATGATGGTCTTCTGAAGAGACAAGATGGGATTTACTGAATTAAAACAGCAGAGAAAAAGAGTTTAAAGTTCTGACCTTGAAGAATGTAGGATGCTAGAAAACCTTTCCTGATTTGGGGAGATTACCATAAGAAAAGGGAATCAGAGTTTGTATTAGTTTGCTAGGGTTACCTTAACAAAGTACCACAGGTTGAGTGGCTTGAACAACAGAAATTTATTTTCTCACAATTCTGGAGGCTCAAGGTCTGAGAACAGGGTGTTTGTAGGTTTGGTTTCTATTGAAATCTACCTCCTTGATGTATAGATGGCTGTTTTTCTCCAGTGTCTTCACATGGTCTTCCGTCCGTGTGTGTCTGCATTCTAATTTCTTAGTATAAGAACTCAAATCATATTGGATTAAGGTCCACTCATGATATCATTTTAACTCTATTAATTCTTACTGACTCTGTCTGCAACTATAGTCACATTTGGATCACTGGGAATTAGAAATTCAATATATAAATATTGGAAGTACACGATGTAGCCCATAAGACAGATGAGGGCGTACAATGTATTTTCTAGCAATAGAGCCAAGAAGCCAATGGAAGCAGACTCCAATGGAGTAGGCTACGATGTCACCTCATAGCAGCCATGTTGTTGTTGTTAATGTCCCATAGTTTGTTGTCCTCTAGTCAGCCTGTCCTCCCCCTGTTAATAGCCCAATACTCTTCCAAACACTGGTATGTGTTTTCTCATAAAGAGCAGTGGGATCATGGAAAAACAGGCTCCATTTCTGGTAATGAGTGTGACAGAACAGTGTCGAAAATGGTCCTTATTAAACTATGGGTAAATGATCCCCACCATTTGCCTATTGAAGCAACAGAATTTCTTTAAACTTCACGTCTCTTAAACTATAGCTTAAAAGGTTAAGAACCACTCCTTTCAAGCAATATGTCAGAATTTAAAGAGTAACTCCATGTGGTGATAATGGACACACTCTTTTGATGTTGATTACAAGTTGCCTCACTTTATTGAAAGAGCTCTCAACACAATTCAATACATTCTTTAAGTTCTAAAACTGATGATATAAGAGATTAAATGTCTCATATCACGATGTAGGATGATTATTATAGTGTCCATCAAAACATTTTCTCTCCATAAGACTCAATGAAGCAGGCCCTATAGCTTGGTGCTGTGACCATTAAACAATTACTAAACCTCACTCCTCTGGGCTCACCCATGTACTTTAACACCAATCATTTTACCATCACTGATTGCCTACCCTGCAACTGGTGTCTGAGATACATTCACTTTTTAATAAATCGCTCTTTACAACTTGTCCTAAGGTACCGAGGAGGATTGTTGAATATCAAAATCCCTTACAAATGTCTTTTATATTTAAATTTACCAGACACCAGAAAGGTTTACAGAAACATGCTACTTAAATATCAATTGTATATTTTTAGCTTGTAAAACTGCTCCTAATCATGATATTTTCTCCTATATTTGAGTTGAGTGTATTCCTCTGACATGCAAATGAAGAAAAAGAGAAAAATCTGTAACACAGAATTGCAAACTACGCAGCAATGATTCCTGTCCTAGGAATAATGCTGACATTGATTTCACCTGACACAGAGGGAGAACCCATTAACTTCACAGAATTTTTTCATAATGAAATACTGTACAAAGACAAACGCTGTTTGACATGCCAGATTCTGAGGTACATTAAGGTGGTCACTGGAATCATCACATTTCCATTTTCCTGTCCTTTTCCCAACCATAAATATTCTTAATTAAAACCAATGTGAACAGTTTGCACACATTTAAAAGAAGTTATGAAGGTGACACCATTTCATCAAAAGTCTATTCACTTTGTCATGTACATATTATTTTTTATTTGGTCATTTTCAATTTCTCACAGGCATTTTATGGAATAAATATTAATTATCCCTCAATATTTCTTAGTATCAATATCAATAATTTGTTTTGCTTTTACTATTTGAAAGTGTCATTATGCTAAGTGTTTTAGATTTGTTACATTAGCTAATCTCAACTCTATGGGATAAGATTCATTATTATTGTTGTTTGAATGCTAGGGAAACTGATTCTGGTTCACACAGCAAGAGTGTGGTGAAGTTGATGATCATTTCAGATCTCAGACATCAGAGGCCTTTCACTTAATCATATCTCTGTAGCATGATTTTGTTAATTCTTCCTGCAATTTTTTTTCATTTCCAAATGTTATAATATGGAATATATTAATTATTTGTATAATTCATTAGCATTTAATATATTATTTACATAGAGATATATTTGATTACTGATAAGCTTCAAAAAACTAATTACAGATTCGGTGGCGGCCACTGCGCAGATCGGACTTCGCTCGTTCGTGCACCTCGCTCCGCTTCCTCTGCAACCATGTCTGACAAACCCGATATGGGTGAGATTGAGAAATTCGATAAGTCGAAATTGAAGAAGACAGAAACGCAAGAGAAAAATCCGCTGCCTTCAAAAGAAACGATTGAACAGGAGAAGCAAGCAGGCGAATCATAATGAGTCGTGCGCCGCCAATATGCACTGTACATTCCACAAGCATTGCCTTCTTATTTTACTTCTTTTAGCTGTTTAACTTTGTAAGATGCAAAGAGGTTGGATCAAGTTTAAATGACTGTGCTGCCCCTTGTCACATCAAAGAATCGAGAACGACTGACAAGCGAAGGCGCCCGCCTCTCCCATTGGCCTGTCTGGCTGGCAGCGAAGGGAAAGAACTTGCATGTTGGTGAAGGAAGAGAAGCTGGGTGGGACCGCAGAAAGATCTAGAGTAAATCCACGCTGGTCCGAGGTGTCCTGCAGGCTGTAAAATGCAGTTTAATCAGAGTGCCGTTTTTTTGTTCAAATGATTTTAATTATTGGAATGCACAATTTTTTAATATGCAAATAAAAAGTTTTAAAACCTGAAAAAAAACCTGATTACAATTATTATCGTTTTATTAATCAATTTAACCAATTACTTGGAACTGGATGTTTATTTATGTAATTCAGTGTTTAAATATTTTCTGTGAAAAATTCTAGCCTATAGATAAAGCTATAGTTCTCCTTGAACTTTTCAATTCCAGTCTTCTCAGATGTAACTATTGTTACACTAATTTAGATGATATATATTTCCGTTTTGTCTACACCCCTGGGCCACTTGCATTGTAGTGAAACAGGTGGACTTTTATACATTCATTTTGCCTCAGAGATTGTTGAATAAGCCAACAGGAAAAGTTACTATGATTGTCATCTCTAAAATCATTCTTATTATAGGAAGCCAGAGTTTATAGAAATAAGTTCATATATCAGGTCTAGGGCAGGAAATCTACATAGCAAGATACTCCTGGAACATATTACCATACAAAGAAAGTATCAAAGACTCTTGTATCATGTGAGCAGACTCAGGCGCCAACTTGAAGTCACTCTCACCAGCCAAAGATAAAAAAGTACACAATGAAAATAGTAACTGTATTTCACATTTTAAATCCTTGGTTCAATAATAATATAGAAATTATTTCATCAGTCATCTTGAGAAAAACTAAAAAAGCTAAAACATTATTTTGAAAATGATAAGGAAAATAATAAAAGATTTATATCTTCTTTTCCTCCCGTATCTGTACTTCACAGTAAATGGTATTTAAAGATAAATAGAAGTTTGTCATTATAGAACAATCTGAAATAATAATAGAAGGGGTTTTGATATGCTTCCATTTTCCAAATCCTAATAACTTTATTGACTTAGGCAATGGTCACCAATGGGTAATAACATCACAAAAAAAGTAAACGTAGATAGTATATATTACTTTCCCAACTGTAAGTTTACAACACAACCTAGGGAGTATTTTTTTTACTAAATAAAGGAAATCAATATGAAGCATATCAAGTCTCTAGGTTAGTATGTCCAATAAAGCTTTTTAAATAATGGATATATTCTATATCTACACTATCCAGTATGGAAGCCACTAGCCACATGAAGCTATTGAGTCCTTGAATATAGCTAGTATAACTAAGAAACTGAAGTTTCGACTGTATTTAATGTTAAATAACCTAAATTTAGAGAAGCATACCTATGTTTTTAAAGAAATTATAAAAAGAAGAAACTAAAGAGCACCTCTTCAAATATCTTTAACCTCACAGTAATCTTCTAGAATCTATATTTTCTCCTTTGTTTTATTCCTATACTTCCTCTAATGATAATAAAACTATTATATTTTTATAGTCCTATTCTTAGATTTAAATGATCACGTTTAGCCACTGGCAAACATATTGGACAGGAGACCTCTAGGTCAAAGTACTGATTTATAGTATATAAACAAATATAAAAAAATATTAAAAAAATGTCTTAGGGGCGCCTGGGTGGCTCAGTCAGTTGAGCCTCCGGCTTCGGCCTAGGTCAGATCTCACGTTTGTGGGTTCGAGCCCCCCATCGGGCTCTGTGCTGACAGCTAGCTCAGAGCCTGGAGCCTGCTTCCGGTTCTGTGTCTCCTTCTCTCTCTGCCCCTCCCCCTCTCATGCTCTGTCTCTCTCTGTATCAAAAATAAATAAAACATTAAAAAAAATTTAAAAATAAAATAAAATAAAATGTCTTAAAAGAAAATATGGGCATATAATCTGCAATATCCAGACTATGAGAAACTTTATACATAGTTTCTTCAACAAAAAGCTTGCAAGAAAATGTTGAAGAAGTGAAAATTAAAAGTGTGTCTTTAAGGGCTTCCTAAGAAAGCAGGTGATGACATAATACTTCAAAGTGTACTGAAGACCACTGGTCTTTAGAAAAGCTGAAGCACCTGGGTGGCTCAGTCGGTTAAGCATCCAGCTTCGGCTCAGGTCATGGTCTCGTGTTCGTGGGTTGGAGCCCCACGCCAGGCTCCGTGCTGACAGCTCAGAGCCTGGAGCCTGCTTCAGATTCTGTGTCTCTCTTTCTCTCTGACCCTCCCCTGCTCACACTGTCTCTTTCTGTCTCTCAAAAATAAAAGACATTAAAAAAACAAAGAAAGAAAAGCTATGGCCTGGAGCCCCATCTGTGGCAGTACCTCACGGGAGAAGTAATAGCTTAGAGGAAATTACCTCAAGGATTTTCCAGTGAGACTGAAATTTACAAAGTGGGTTCTCACACTTCCCACAGATTCTGAAGCTCATGGAGCTCATGAAACATACAGTGAAAATAAAGAATTACTGAATTTCAAAAAAGTATGAACTCAGAGAGTGGGCATGTCAACCATTACCATCTCGACCGTAACCATATTGGTTAGGTTCCTTTCCACAGTGAAAGAAAGTCTGAGCGGCCATTCTCTTGTCTGGGTAGAATGGAAGCCAATGTTAAATGGAGTTGGTTCATTTTCTAACCTAGCTAATCTGCTTAAGAGATTGTCAAAGAGGCTTCCATGTTAACATTAATAATTAACCAGTGTTATTGAATTGTGCTTAGAATAATGGTGCTTAAAAATTATATGCTTTCATTCTTCTGGATCATAGGCTGATTTCTTAGTAAACTTACCAAATATTGTTCATCTCTAATTAAACATAACGATAATTCTTACCTATTAAGTACTGTATAAATTTTTGGATCACTCTTGTAAGTTTCTCATAGTTTCTGATTTCAATGACTTCTGATCAAATAATTTTAATGAATAAAGCAGTAAACACAATTATGAAATATAGGACATTATTTGTAGGCTAAATTAAGCATAATGAAACAAAACTAGATGTAATAATATATAGAAACTTAGAATAAAAAAGCTAAATTAAGCACAATGAAACAAAACCAGATACAATCATATATAGAAACTTAGAATAGAAAAATTTGAAGCGATTAACTACTCTATTCAAAGATGTTAATATTCATTTTGAGACCTAATTACATGAGTATACCTAAAAACTGGCACCAAACTCCAAAATGTTTTTTCTAATTCAATGATTATAATAGAGAGAGCATTTATGCTGCAATAAATATAGAGGTGCAAATATCTCTTTTAGTTAGTGCCCTTTGCAAAAACATGGACTCATCTAGAGGGTATTATGCTATGAAGTAAGTCAGACTGACAAAGACAAATACCATATCACTTCACTCATATATAGAATCTAAAAAACAAAAATTAATAAATAAACAAAAAGCAGACTCAGATCCAGAAACACAAAGAACAAACTGACGATGGACAGACAGCCGAAGGGTGGGGAGGATGGGCAATGTGGATGAAGGGAAGTGAAAGATACAGGCTTCCAGTTATGGAATGAATAAGTCATGAGAATAAAATACACAACACAGGGGATATAGTCGAAAATATTTTAATAGTGTTTTACGGAGATAGGTGGTAGGTATACTTGTGATGAACACAGCATAACATACAGAGATTATTGAATCACTATGATGTATGTCTGAAATTAATGAAACATCGTATGTAAACTATGCTCAAACATTTAAAAAATAAATCAAAGAGCATTTATGAATTAAAACTAAAAATGTTATCATCAAGCAATTTTAAAATTGTTTTCCTAACATATAACTAACTTGGATAGTTGTGTCTATATTATCATATTAAATATTATGGAATTTTCTGAAGTAAAACCAATTTAAGTTCTATAACTTGTCTTTACCCAAAATTAGAACACTGAATGCCCCTTTTAATGGAAACTTTAGTGGTATTATTACATTCATTAATAGTTTGTTAAATGCTGATCTAATTACATTATTTTGTGTGCATAGTTAGCTTTTTCTTTATGAAAGATTTATGCTTCAACATAACCTACTAAACAATAAGAACAAACTATTTTGAAAGGGTTTACTCTCTTTAGATTTTACAATATTTTTTCCTGATTCAACATGTAACTGTAATTCCTAGGTTTCAAACAGTATTAAAGCATCAGCAAATTTCTAATTCATTTTTTAAGTAGGAAACGATGTGAGAAAATGTTTGGCTATTGATCAGGGCAGAGAGTAAGGGTAGAAAAAGTTCTCTAAAGATTTGTCTTAAAACAAGAATGTATGATATGATAGAAGGACCTAGTGGAAATCCTTTAAGTATCCTCAAATCCTTGATCGAGATAGTAACTCAAAAGCAATACTATACCATGGGAGAATTTGTAGAGTTTAGTGCCACATCAAAGGTTTAAAGGATGCAGAACTGGCCTCTCTTTCAAATTCCTTTTCAGTTTACCTCCATGGTCCCTACAAAAATCAGATGGAACTGTCACAGTCAAGAAGAGCCTAAGGAAATATGCCATCTTTTATTTATATTATATTATATTTATTATATTATTTTAATTTTAATTTTAGGAAATATGACATCTAAATGCAATATGGTGTCATAGAACCTGAAACAGAAAAAGGACAGCAGTAAAAACAATGTTTTTTGAAGCAATCCATTCATTCTTGATATTAGGGATAGCATAATTTAGTAGCTATAACACCATCCTCTTTTGGAGAAAAATTGTTGGATTTTTCTGTGATCACTCAAGTACATAATTTTAGGAAAGTAAGCCTCAGCTATGAAAATCAACTACCGAGCTCTGTTTTGAGTTATCTGATATTTCTTCTGACAATAAACAAAACCTGATTGATAAGCTTAGATTCAATATTTTAAAGCTTCTAAATTTCAAAACTGGACACACATTTCACTTTTTAAAAACGAATATAAATTTAAATAGCCACATGCATCTAATGTCTACTACATTGGAAAATAAAATTAAAAATATCCACAGAAGAGGCACAAGGAACCCCAGATTGCCTGTGTCTAGTCAATATTTAAGATAATTTTAAGTTGGGTCTTTTGGGGTTCCACTCTAAAAACTGCTTTGTCTACCAAAGATTATTCTTCTTTCCAAACTCTGAACTCCAACTCTTGTCCTCAATAGCCTGCGGACTATAAAAATTCTATTAAATTTTAAACCCTGATGTTGGGGTAAGCATCTGACTTTGGTTCAGGTCATGATCGATCGTGTAGTTCATGAGTTCGAGCCCCACATAGGGCTCTCTGCTGACATCTCAGAGTCTGGAGCCTGTGTCTCTGATTCTGTGTCTCTCTCTCCTTCTGCCCCTCCCTTTCTCTCACTCTTTCTCTATCGCTCTCAAAAATGGAAAAAAAAATTATGCTCATTTCTAGACTCAACAGTTTCTAAAAGATTCAGTGAATTAATCAATAAGGGAGAGGAGACCTGAAAGTTTCCTGCATATCTGTGCTTTCTAACTCTTCTAAATATTAGCCCTATAATTTCTCATTGTCTACAGAGCACTCAGTATTCAAATACTTAAAAAAATAGATTTAGATAATTGATCTCTAGAAGTCTGATGGAAACATTATAATGTTGAGTAAATATTCAACAGAAAATAATTGTCTTGAGACTGACCTCTATGATGAGGAAACAATTAATTTATATTGAATATTTACTGTGTGCCCAAAAAATGCAGGATATTTCACATATAATATAACTTGTTTGGTATAAAATTAGTTGAATTTCTTTTTCCTCACCTTTATATCCATCTGTATGTTTATCCTTTTGTCCCTTACTCATCAACAAAATGGAAATTCAAATATTCTGAAGTCATTCAAAAATTTGAAAATTTTTATTTAATTATATTATGGGTATCCTAATTTTTACAAGTGATTTTTCTAGTATATTTTAAAACAATATGAGAAACTACAAATTTGGCTTCATAGAAAGCAAGCATATTTCTGTGCACAGACATAGCACTTGTATTTGAGGAGCCCATTATATTAAAATTGAGAAATATTTAAATGTATTTCAGAGGTGCCTGGGTGGCTCAGTCAGTGAAGTGTATGACCCTTTTTTTAAAAAAATTTTTAATGTTTTTTTTTAACTTTTTTTGAGAGAGAGAAAGAAAGAGTGTGATCAGGGGATGGGCAAAGAGAGAGGAAGACAGAATCTGAAGCAGACTCCAGGCTCTGAGCTGTCAGCACAGACCCCGAAGAGGGGCTCGAACCCACGAACTACAATATCATGACCTGAGCCAAAACCAGGCACTTCACTGACTGAGCCATCCAGGCTCCACAGAATTATAGGACTCTTGATCTCGAGGTTGTAAGTTCGAGCCCCATGTCTAGGGTAGAAATTACTTAAAAATAAAATTTTTAAAAAAGTATATCTTTAAATTGGAATAAATCTAACTTCTTCTATGATGATTTATAAGTTTTGGCATTATTTAAAATAGAAAGTTGTCTCAAAGAACAAGTTAAAATGACTGGTTTTGAAAAATATGCAAACATCCCACATGACACTTAAATAAAACGAAATGTATATAATTTCTTTGTGAAGTTGAAATGGAGTAGAGTGATGAACTCTGCAGCAGTAGATAGTTCTTTATCATTTTCCCCACATAATGATAGAGTACGTTTTCTGCAGAACAAAGCATTAAAGCATTACCACACATTTAATGACTTAAAAGAACTAACATTTATTATTTCAGAGTTTCTTTGGGTCAGAAGTCCTGCATGGCATGATTGAGTTCTCTGCTCTATATCTGTATCTGTGTCTTCATCCAAAGGTTCAAATTGGCACAAAGATCGGCTTCCAAGCTCCGTGAGATCGTTTACAGAATTATTTCATTGCACCGGTATGACTGAGGTTCCCTTTTGTGTGGTTGTTGGTTTGTTGCTGGATGGAGACCATTTTCAGTTCCTAGAAGTCACTCTCAAGGTTTTGTGATTTCCTCCATATACAGTTTACAGAATGGCTTTTCTTCTTCAAGACTAGCGGCAATGCCTCTTGCTATGAATTACTCTTTAAGAAGGATCAAGTCCCTATTATGGGCTTGTGATTGGTTCAAACCTACCTAGAGTAACCTTCTTTTAATTAATTCAAAGTCACTGATTTGGGACTTTGGTCTCATCTGAAAAATTCCTTTATCTTTGTCATATAATGTACCTTAATTAGAGAGGGGATACCTTCACACTCCAGGGTTGAGAAGCATCCAAGGTGTTACCCTAGGCAGAGGGGCTTGTGAAGACCACCCTAGAATCCTGCCTTCTATATCTAGGAAAATACCTTAAATAATATTAGAATGTTTTTGGCAACTTTAATTTTATCTAATATTAAAATCTACAGCTGATAAAACAGCTTTTTTTTTTTGCTTTTGACCGAATGTCACAGTTTTCACTTTGTGATAGAAGCAAATAATGATCTCATGTTTTACATGTTAAACTATTTCTATAATTGCAAAATATTTCTCAAGACTAAAATGCTAGTAAATTTTAGACACATTTCTTTAATTAATCTTTGTAACATATTTTAGTTAATAATATAATTTTAACAGAATAGGATAGCAATATCTAATCTGTTTCTTCTATTTAAAAAATAAAAATAACATCTATAAAATAACTTTACTATAATATATATTTTTTTAATTTTTGAGAGACAGAAAGAGACATCATGAGCAGGGGGGGGTGATCAGAGAGAGAGGGAGACACAGAATCTGAAGCAGGCTCTAGCCTCTGAACTAGGGGTCAGCACAGAGCCCAATGCAGGGCTTGAACCCATGAACTGTGAGATCATGACCTGAGCTGAAGCTGGACGCTTAACCAACTGAGCCACCCGGGTGCCCCAAAATAACTTTACTATAATATTAACTTTACATTCATTCTTGGATATACCCTATATTTATAAATACCCTACATTTATAAACTTCAACATCCCTCTCCATATGTAGGCTTAAAAGAAAGAGGCAAGAAAAAAAAGCAGCAAACAAAAGGAAATAATATCAAGGGAAAAAAAAGAAAAATGTTCAAAGAGTATTTTTTAATGTTAAAGTGTATAAATAGTCTTAAGTGATAACAAATCATTCTAAAATCAAAATTTTAATATTTATAATATAAGCCTTCTTCATAAAGATAACCAAATATTTTGAAGGTGTAATAAATGAATTAATATAATTCTATATTTATATATCTCTAAATTTGAAACACAATTCTAAATGGTAATTCTATTACCATATTGTTCCAAATACAGCTAAATATAAATATAATGGATGCTTTGACTTAAATAGAATTTGAATAAGTCATTTTAATTAATAATTCTAATAAAAGATTAACTTATTTGTTAATTCATTAAATATCATTGACTTAGAACATACACAACACTGTTCACTGGACATTAAAGTAACTGCAAAGGATTTAGTTTTGACAGAAGCTGTGGTGATTAAGTAAAGATTGTGTATGGCAAGGGGATGCTCAGCGAAGCCTATGGAGCCCTGGCGGATTTTGTTGTGGAAGTGACAGCCGACGTGTACAGTGAAATGTGAGTAGAAATAAAGTAGGAGATAGATAAAAAGACACATTCCAAGCACACAGATCAGCATAATTCATCTCAGCAGATGTTAAAAAGCAGAGCATGCTTGTGGCCTGAAGGAAGGCTCTTTTTAGTTCTTGCAGATACCAGGCCAAGATTCAGGAAGGGTTGCGGAGAGGGTGTGGCCAAGTGCAAGGTGAGGCAGAACATTTTCAAATATATTGTAAACACTGGCTCTTCTAAGAACCAGAGCCAACCACTGAAGAAAATAAGGCAGCAGAAAAAATTAGTTTATCGAATGTATTCATTTAAGTAAGTATATTATATTTAGGGCACATAAAATTGTATGTCTAAGGCAAGGTTTGTTTTTTATTTCCTTTTATACCAGCTAATATTATTGTATGTTCAACATTGTGATGAAAAAATACACAGTGTGAAATTTAGAACTTAATGATAACATTTATTACCTAGAAATAAGTGTTCCTAGATGCTAATAATGCAAATAATAGATAATTATAGCATTTACATGATGTATTTAGGTCTTTTCAATAGTCCATTTACAAATATAGGCCAGGTAAATGTTAAAAATGGTCCATTGTTTTGTTAAAACGTTTAAGTTCTCCTTTTATCTTTGTCCTTCTAAAAATTTCTTTAGTCATTTATCATCCAGGCTGTGACTATTCAACTATGACAAATTCAGAGTGTTCAATTCATATGGAACATTTACTATATTTAGCTTTATTTTAAAACCCTAGCAATAGCAAACTTACTCCTGTTAAGTGGAAATCAGAACAATCCAGTGTGCCTTTAAAAAAAAAATCATGCATCTCTGTCACTGTGCTGTAAGCCACATAACATTATATATATATATATATATATATATATATATATATATACACATTAGAAGAAAAAACTCTTTTCAATGACCTTAAATTTTAAGAAGCATAAAAAATTTTTAAAAGAATCTAACACATGCATGGGCATAGGGTGTGGATTGTCAGTTAAGATAAGCACAATTACGTATTTTTAAAGCATGTTCAATTTTGTTATTTAACAATAACAATGAAATTATTCCATTTTAAATTTTACCAGCAATATGGGAGATTGCCTATTTTCCTACAGAATAAACACAGAATGAGTTTTCAGGCTTCTGCGTATTGGTCAAACTGATACACAAGAAGTGGTATTTTGGTGTGATTTGAAACCACATTTTTCTTATTATGAGTGTAGTTAGCATCTCTGAGAACATTTTAAAAAAATTTTTTAATGTTTTATTTATTTTTGATTCAGAGCGAGACAGAGCATGAGAGGGGGAGGGGCAGAGAGAGAAGGAGACACAGAACCGGAAGCAGGCTCCAGGCTCTGAGCTAGCTGTCAGCACAGAGCCCGATGGGGGCTTGAACCCACAAATGTGAGATCTGACCTGAGCCAATGTTGGAGGCTTAACCAACTGAGCCACCCAGGCGCCCCTCTCTGAGTACCTTTGACACCCTTTTATAATGTGTCTGTTCATGTCTTCTGCCTCATTTTGATTACATTTTAGCCTTTTTCCTGATATTTTTAAAGTTGTTAGGGGCTGTAGAACTTTTCTAGGGCATATATTGCAAGTATTTTCTTCTGGTTTGTATTTTGCCTTTTGACTTTGCTTATTTTTTGTATTACTTATGCAAAATTTTATTTTTGTCTTTTAATATTCTCAAATTTTCAATTCCCTATTACATGTGAATTTTGAGTCATGGTTAGACAGTTTTCCTCAGACCCCTGTTACTATGAAATTCAACTCTGATTATTGGGTCTCTGGAAAGCCCTTTTTAAATGTTTCCTTCGTAAGAAGTGCCACATGAAGCTGGCTCTGTATCTTAACATTTCCTCTTGCACTGAATGTGCTTATAATACATGAAACCTTAGCAACCATTTTCTATCATGAAAGGAAAGTGAGAGAGTCATAGAAAAGGTGGCTCTCATTTTTTATACTATTAATTAATTTTTAAATTCAAGTATAATTAACATACAGTGTTATATTAGTTTTAGGTGTACAAGATAATGATTCGACAATTCTGTACATTACTCAGGTTCATCACAAGTGTACTCTTAATCCCTTTCACCTATTGGACCCATCCCCCCACCCACCTCCCCTCTGGTGACCATCAGTTCTCTATATTTAAGAATGTCTTTTGTTTCTCTTTCTTTCTTTCATTGTTTTGTTTCTTAAAGTCCACCTATGAGTGAAATCATATGTTAGTCTTTCTCCGACAGACTTATTTCACTTATAATTATACACTCTAGATCCCTCTAGATCCCACCATGTAGTTCTTCTATATAGCAAGAATTCACTGGTTTTTAATGACTGAGTAATATTCTTATATATATATATATATTTACATATATATAATCACTTCCTCTCTATCCATTCATCTCTTGATGGATACTTGGGTTGGTTTCATATCTTGGCTATTGTATATAATGCTGGAATAAACATAGAGGTGCATATATCTTTTTGAAATTTTGTTTCTGTGTTCTTTGAGTAAATGCCCAATAGTGGAATTACTGGATCATACAGTAATTCTATTTTTAATTTTTTGAGGAACATCTATAGTGTTTTCTTTAATGGCTGCACCAGCTTGCAGTCACTCCTATCAATAATGCACAAGTGCTCCTTTTTCTCTACATTTTTGTCTTGTTATTTTGTTTGGAGCTGTAATAAGTTCTTTATATATTTTGGATATGAACTCCTTATCAAATATGTCGTTCAATATATCTTTTTCCTTTCAGTAGGTTGTCTTTTTGTTTTGTTGATGGTTCCCTTTACTGTTCAAAAGCTTTTTATTTTGGTATAGTCCCACTAGTTTAATTTTCTTTTATATCCTTTGCCAAAGGAGACATATCTAAACAGTATGGTGCTGACTCAAAATAGAAGCATAGGTCAATAGAACTGAATAGAAAGCCCAATAATAAACCTATAATTATATGGTCAATAAATCTCCAACAAAGGAGGCAAGAATATAAAATGGGGAAAAGTCTCTTGGGCTGGATAGCTACATGCAAAAACATGAAACTAGACCACTTTCTCACCCCAAACACAAAAATAAAGATCAAAATAGATTAAAGAACTAAATGTAAGACCTGAAACCATAAAATTCCTAGAATAAAACAGAGGTAGTAACTTTTTTGATATCAGTTGTAAAAACATTTTTCTAGATATGGTTCTTAGAATTTAAGACATTGGCAAGATCAGTACATCCCCAGCTTCCCATTACTTCCAAACAAACAGCACTTCAGTGAATTTCAGTGACTGTTAAATAGTTAGACATGTCACTGATTTTTGCAGATGACGGAATCTCTAGGTGATATACTAAGCAGTATTTATAAGCTTGTATGTGTCATTTATTCATTTTCTTATGTGTTATTAACCATCAATTTCTCACTTTTTATACTAGATCGACTACTTCCTCTAGTCATTAGAACCTACTTTACTCCCTAACTCCTTTACTTACTTATTTTGAATCTTAAAACATGTATTTCATTTGAGTTCATATGTTAGCGTATTTATAAATTTATGGTCTATTCTTATACTAAATGAACTCAAATCCATTTGAATTCTAATATTCTAAAAATATAGAAGTAAGGCTGTGGAATACAGCATACCTCCTAGGCTAATAAAGACTGGAAAGCAAAAGTTATTTTTAGAAAGTTTTATAAGTCAAGTAGACAATAAATTAATTGTACATACTCTTTCATAATGCTATATCAAGCACTCTCAGATATATTTATTTCTTAAATTAACTAATTAATTAATTTTCAATAAAGCAAAATGCAAGATATATGGATAATTTAAATATTTATGAAGCAGAAGTTCTAAACATTGCAGAATTGTGGTTATTCAGGATAACTCTCAAACAATAAAGATGTTCTAAAGAGGAAAGAAAATAATTTATGTTAGTACAGAAAGGTCTTGAATAAGATGAGCATTATGTAATGTAGCAAAATTTTGCCATCAAATGTCATTTATGGTCTACCTTCTCTGGAAATCTACTTACAACAGTTCCCAAAAGAATCTTTAAGTCAAAATAAAAATGATTACATTTATAATTAATTTGATAGACTATCTATCTATTTTTCTAACCATCTATATATACTATAAAATTCTTCTGAATGATAATGAAATCATTCATCACTAGGAATCAGTAAAGTTCTTATCTATGCCAAATTAAGGAAAAAGTATACATAAGTATGAAATAAATAAAAAAGTATATATATACACTTCTTTGGGCCCTCTCTTTTTCTCTCTTTCTTTCTTGCCTTCCTTCTCTCTCTCTCTTTTCTCACTTTCTTATAGAGGTTATGTGTTCTGATTCATTAGTATCTCTTAATTCTTACTTTTTATATCAGATTTGCTGTTCCCTTGGACTTTTTTATTTTCTTTCAGTCACTCTATCTCTGTACTGCATGTACTAGTCAGACCCATGTAATGGAGGCGTTTGTGAAGGTGAATTTTCCTTCTGTGTATTCTGCTAAAGTATTCATTTATTCAACTTATATTTTTGAGAACCCAGCATGTGCTCAGGATTGATGATACAGATACAAATATACAGATTCTTATTTTAAGAAGCTTACAATAGAGTGGTAAAGACAAAGAAGTGATGTTGTCAATTATTATTTGAAATATTAAGCATGTGAAGTAAGCACAGAAAGAAAATGAAAGCTGCATTTGCTTGTTACCCAAGGAAAGCTGCTATGCTCCGCACTGCAGCATTTTGCTTGGAAAGCTGCCTGTCTGTCGTTTTGCTCAGTGCTGGATCTTGACATGACAGCTCTGAGTCTCTCTAAGCAGCTCTGCTGAATTTTATGAACGATTTGCTTCCTGATTTTCTTATTTTTAAGACAAAAAGAGTGATTCTTAAAATTAATCCAACTAGAAAAAAGTTTGATCTCTCAAATTCATGAATTTATAATACCTCTTGTTTGATTGCATCAGGTGGGTTGGGTTTGATCAGAAAAAAGATAATAACTATATGTGATGTGCATTAAGGAAGTCATTGTAGGAGTTAAAACTTGCACAATTAGGGGCACCTGGGTGGCTCAGTCGGTTAAGCATCCGACTTCAGCTCAGGTCATAATCTCACAGTCTGTGGGTTCGAGCCCCACGTTGGGGTCTGTGCTGACAGCTCAGAGCCTGGAGCCTGCTCAGATTCTGTGTCTCCCTCTCTCTCTGCCCCTCCTCTGCTCATTCTCTGCTGTGTATCTCAAAATAAAATAAAGACATTAAAAATTAAAAAAAAAAAACTTGCACAATTATATGATCTCATTAAGTGATGTGTGTTGCTTCTGCATCCAGTGTTGTGCATGAAGTCATTAGGGTTGATATTTGAGAAAGGAAGGTGGACAAAAAGAGGGAGAACAAGAACAAATTGGAAATGAGAAGAATAAAGTTAAAACCCACAAAGAAAAACTGAACCCCACAGCCACCTTTCATGAACAACTTTGATGATACAGACAACCTGTAGAATAAAGTATAGCTCTTCACTGCAGAGTTATATTTACACCTGATCCAGCATTTGGAGGAGCTGAGAGATGAGATCAGATGAGAATGGAAAGAAAAAAGGATTGATTGTTATCTGACACAAACCGGTGAAACTGGTTATTCAGTAACATCACAGAAGAGATTCAAAAGTGTATGCTGCCTGCAAACGCCCTCACAATGTAAAAGTGGCCATGACGGGGCATCTGGATGGCTCAGAGCGTTAAGTGTCCAACTCTGGCTCAGGTCATGATCCTGTGGTTCATTAGTTTGAGCCCCGGGTTAGCTTCTGTGCTGACAGCTCAGAGTCTAGAACCTGCTTCAGATTCTGTCTCTTCCCCCGCTTATACTCTCTCTCTCTCTATCTCTCTCTCTCTCAAAACATAAATAAATAAAGAAATATGTTTTAAAAAGTGACTGCTAGCACACTTTCATTTAACAAATCTCATGCCAATGTCTTTTGTGACCAATACTAAGTTGGTACCATATAGAATTCTAAGAAATAAAGTTCCAGATTATTAAGATGACATATTAAGAAAGCATGCTGATAATCATTTCTTTTAAATATTTTTAATATTTACTTATTTTTAAAAGAGAATGAGAGAGGCAGAAAGAGGTAGACAGAGGACCTGAAGAAGGCCCCATGCTGTGAGCACAGAGCCCCATGGGCTGTGTAGGGCCTGAACCCATGAACGGAGAAATCATGACCTGAGCTGAAACAAGAGTCAGTCTCCTAACCACCTGAGCCATCCAGGGGCCCTGATACTCACTTTTCAACATACAAAACTCTCACAGTCCAAGGGTTTATAATATATATCTAAAGCTCGTCAGTGAATAAAGTAGGTGATCTATTTTATCTCATTCTAAGACTCAAAACCAAGATATCTCTGTCTGGTCACACAATTTAATTTTTGAGAACTTGCGACTATTGTTAACCTATAAAATAAATCTGCTGGTTATTTTATCAGCAAACATAGAGTTATTTGAGAATAGCAAATAATTGCAATTCAGGACAAGCAAGCTATGGCAAAACCAAGGGAGTCCAGAGAACAAAGGAAAGAACACTTTTACAGAGGAAAGGGAAGAATTGGAAGGACTATTACTGCTAAAAAGTCCATTGAAGTAAACTGGGAGTTTGAAGTACAGTAGCTTTTCACTGGCTGAGTTAACATTCTTTCATTGGCTGAGCTGTTGCCAGGGGAGGGAAGAAACCCTTCTTCTTTCCGCTGAGCTAGTAGAGTAATATCAAGTACTATCAAGACTTCCTGTGGAGTCTGAAATTGTCAGACAAGTGATAGGGCATGGGAGCTCCACCTGTTGGCATCTCCACTCCATTATTTTTTCTTACTTTTTTCTTTTTTTGAGAGAGAGCGCGCGCGCGGTAGAGAGAGCGTGCAAGTGGAAGAGAGGGGCGGAGGGAAAAAGAGAAAGACCCTCAAGCAGGCTCCACATTCTGTGTGGAGTCCAGCACAGGGTTTGACCCCACAGTCTTGGGGTCATGACCTGAGCCAAAATCAAGAGTTAAACTTTTATATACTGAACAACCCAGTTGCGCCTCTAGGCTAAACAAGGTTTCCTTTTATTAATTTTCACAAGATGAATAGGAAACCAGTTAATTGTGTAAGTAGTTAGTAATAATATAGTGGAAAGAGTAATATTTAAAGTCTTCAATAGAAAACAATGATTGAATCTGAAAAAATAGAATATTATAAGACCATTTATTAATTCATCCATCCTCTATTTCATCATCCTTCTACTTATCTATCCACTTGGTAAATATTTTCTATAAACTGTATTATTCAAGGTTATAAAAATACAAAGATATATACAAAGGCATGGATGCCATTGAAAAATTGATAGTTTAGTAAAGGAGCAATACATATGACTATACCACAATGCAATATGAAGAAGACTACCCTAGAATTGCACATTAAGTGTAGTATCATTATGTGAGAAGAAATAAATATAATTTACTCAGTACAGATAAATATAATTATGCACTATTGCACATATGCTTCTTTGTTTCACCTCAAATAATAAAAAAAGGAATCAATTATAGAAAAGGAATCTATTCAGGGATGCCTGGGTGGCTCAGTCGGTTGAGCGTCTGGCTTCGGCTCAGGTCATGATCTCATGGTTTGTGCGTTAGAGCCCCGCATCGGGCTCTGTACTGACAGCTAGCCCAGAGCCTGGAGTCTGCTTCGGATTCTGTGTCCCTCTCTCTCTCTCTGACCCTCCCATGCTCGCGCTGTCTTTCTCTGTCTCTCAAAAATAAATAAAAAACAGAAAAAAATTTAAAAAAAAAGAAAAGGAATCTATTCAATATTACATTTGTTTGGCTGGTTGCTTAGGTTGTTTTATTTGGTTGCTTTTGTTTGTTTGTTGTTTGCTAACTCATTTTTGTGCTAGCTTGAATATGCGAACATAGTAAACCTAAAGATGGAGTGGCCACAGAGGTGGAGTCTTACACTGTGGCAGTAGTGCAGTTTTGTATGTAATGGACATTCCTATTCTTTGCTTTAGAAGATCCCAATATTCTTTTTTTTAATTTTTTAATGTTTTATTTATTTTTGATACAGAGAGAGACAGAGCATGAGAAGGGGAGGGGCAGAGAGAGGAGACACAGAACCGGAAGCAGGCTCCAGGCTCTGAGCTAACCGTCTGCACAGAGCCTGACGCAGGGCTCGAACCCACGAACGTGAGATCTGACCTGAGCCGAAGTGGGAGGCTTAACCGACTGAGCCACCTAGGCACCCCTCAATATTCTTTTGATAGCAACATGCATTAGGGGATGAGTAATGACTGCTTTAAATTCTTTTTAAAAGCTTAAATCCTTTTTCCTTGGCAAATGATTATTCTAGAGTCGGGCATTTGAACCAGCTCTGTCCAATTACATGTACGGAAAATTTTCCTACAGAGTTATGGAACACTTTACTCTCTTTTTGGAAGAATCAATAGGGAGATCTTTCCTTCTCTCTGAACCTTTTTGGTTTGGGTATTACACTACAAGGGTGTGGAGTATGTACCTTTTTATGGTTATATTGTGGCCATGAAGATAAAGAGAATGCCAAGGAATCATACTGAAGCCCCAATGAGGCCGGGACCATTAAGCTGTTTTCACTCAACCATCCAATGCTTGAGAGCAGATCTTTTTCCTAAGTAAAGTTTATCTATTTGAATTGTTAAAAGAAGTTTTAAAGTGGTGTTATGTTATTTGAAATTGAAACATTCTTAAGAAGACCTGATGAGCCTTGTATGAACAAAGAAATATTTGACTTTAGATATGCTCAAACTTATTTAATTCAATAAAGATACACTTGTATAACTAAAAGTTACTTGAAAAGAAATTAATTATATGCCATATGACTATATAAAAGTGTTTATATTGCCATACCTTCATTCAATAATTATTTATGCAGAACTTTTATGTAAAATATACTTGAAGGTATATAAATATGAAATAAAATGTTCACAGTATACATAGTATTTATCTAATGGGAAAAATTATTTGGGGGACATATACTGAAAAACTAGGCTGAATGTGGCCTATGTCATAAGAGACAGACAATAAAATTTTCAAGGGGTTCAGAAGAAGAGTAAGTCTCATGTTTTGTTTGTTTGTTTGTTTTTAGAATCAATGAGAACATTAATGGAGAGATAGGCATATTTGGGATATTTTCCTCTGAAACATGGGTGAACTGTTATTGGAAGACATGATCCAGAAGAATACTCATTCCAAAAAAATAATTAATAAAATGTTCCCTATAGGCAGAAGATTTTGATTGGGGTGGCAATATCAAGAAAACTTTATACCTTTTTTTTCTATAGGGATGCTACCTTTTTTCAATGGGGATTTGAAATTTAAACAGCATTTTTAGTGATGTTGTACTACAACCAAAGCCCCCATCAATGGAGATAAATGTGCTCTTAATGGGTAGGACTGATGGGAAAGAAGAAAATTGCAGCCATAAATATTTAATACTGGATAACTTCAGAATAAACATAATGAATGCTGTATGATAGCAGTATCAGGGTATTAGTATTTAGAATCATTAGTTCTCTTAGAAAATTGTATGTTAGTGGGAAACTTAATATTTTCTTGTCTTTAGCCTTATCAGTAGGAAGTCTTATTGTTGAGTACATAGCTTATGCATCACTACATGTTTAAGATCATATTACCAAATGTCATCATATAACCATAAATGACAAGAACATTAATTTCCAAAACACCTCAAGCAAGAGTAACTATCACAAGTACTTTCTAAACCTTATTTTTTTTGGAAATTTGAATATATCTATTTTTGCATATACATAGAATATTATGCAAAAGGAATTTAATAAGCTTTTTGAAATAAACATCTCTTGGGGATATTTAATTTTTCTAGTATATGATTTCAGAAGTAATAATTCTCATATTATCTCTATACATGATATTGGTTCAAGAATTCTTCTCTTGAAAAAAATACTTCTTATCAGGAAAGTCTGTAAATTTTTATGTATAAAGTTCATAAGTATAAATTATTTGGAAAAACTAAATTCTAACGATTCACTAAAATATTATTGAACTCTTATTACTCATACACCTTTGTAGTGATGTTGAGCAAAGGGCATGAGAACAATGATGTGAGCCAATTTTGTTCTGAGTAATAGAGTTGGGCCTTTATCTACAGATCTACATAGAAATTAACACACTGTATAGAAATATAAGACACTGCTTATATTTCTCAAAATCTTCAACAGATGATAAAATCATGCCAAAAAAATTGGACTCAAATAAGAAAAGAGATATAAAATAAATGGGTTCTGAGATATAATATACAGCACAGTTTCTATGGTTGATAATATTGTATTGTATATTGGAAAATTGTCAGAAGAGTAGGTCTTAAAAGTTCTAATAGCAAAGGGCAAAAAGTAACTATGCATTGATAAATGTTAACTACACTTAATGTATTATCATTTTGCAATAGGTACAAATACTGAATCATTATGTTGTATACCTGAAACTAATATGATGCTATATGTTATATACATTAATTTTTTAAAGAGGAAAAGAATAAGTAAGTAAGTTGACCAGGTCAAGAAACATTTTCATTATATTCTTTGATTATAGAATTTTGGGGAGACAGGTTTGAAAAATGTAATGAAGTTTTGCTGTAGTTCTTTTGTGTCAAGGTCTTCAATTACTGTAAATTTTTTTAGATTTAGAATTTTTTTCTTTTATTATAAGAGACTTTATCAGGTAATTGAAGATATAAGATGTATTTATGAAAGTGAAAACATATAATGAACAAATGATTAAGAAATAACTTTTATCTGTAGTAATAAATAATTTTATAGAGTAAGTTGTATTCAGATTGATATGAAAGAAAAGGTCAGATTTCTGAAGATAGAGTTGGAAGAAAACAATTCCTAACATAGAAAATACTCAGAGAAAAAATATATAATAGTATAATATAATAATATATATCAAATATATATTTATAATATAATTAAATATGATATAATGAATATAGTATAAAGCCTAGAAGCTTAGTTTAGAGATGGAATTCAATATAAGCTTTAGTTGAGCTTGAAGTTTCCTTAAGTTTAGATATTATAAAAGATATATTTATTAGTGCATAGTGAAAAAATGTTTCTTAATTACTTTTATTGTTTTTAATTTTAATTAAAATAATAGGGTGAAGGTTAATGAAAAGTCCATTAAAGAATCTCCACAAAAAGAAACAGAGAGAGACCTCCACAGAGAGAAAATGATTTGATTTACTTAAGAAGAGAAAATAGGGCACCTGGGTGACTCAGTCAATTAAGCATCTGAGTCTTGATTTCGACTCAGGTCAGATTTCATAGTTCGTGAGTTCAAGCTCTGCTTGGGTCTCTTTTCTCCCCCTCTCCCTGCCCCTTCAGCCCCCAAATAAATAAATAAACTTAAAGATTTCGGCTCAGGTCATGATCTCATGGTTCATGAGTTCAAGCCTGCTTGGGTCTCTTTTCTCCCCCTCTTCCTACCCCTTCAAATAAATAAATAAACTTAAAAATAAAGAGATATGGAAAAGACACCCCCCTGAGGTCCCACGGGCTAGAAGTCGCTGCAGCCAAATTTCAATCCAGGCAGAGAGATGTCTTTCCATGGTGGAGGCCAAGGGCTGCTAAGGCATGGGGGAAAGTTGGAGGAAAATAAGGGGGAGATTCCTTTATCTGTTTTAGGGAGAGCCGGGGACATCTGGCCATTGAACCAGGATATTACACTGGAACTTTCCTCTAGCTGGGAATATCAGAAATATTAGCTTTTAGCATTTCTGGCTAATAAACGGAGCTGTATATGAAGACCAAAAAATAAATAAAGAGATAAAGAAGAGAAAGGTAGCTGAGAGTCATAGTAAAAAGGTATAACAGAAGAAGAGATCATATAAGTTGTCATGAATTTCTTTATTCATACTTTTAGTGATTCAACAAGCATATTTGCCAGATGTTGCATTAGTTCCCAGGGCACAGCAGTGGACACAATTGACAAAATTTATCTCATGCGTCATTGGCAGAAACAGATGTTAAACCATAAAGACATAATAGGTGCTATAGAAGTGGACAGGACTAGGAGAGAAAGTGGGGCAGGCAAAATCCAAAGCCGTTCTCTACTGAAGGAGAAAAAAAAAGTCAAGGTGATGAAGGAAGTTCAAGCTTATGAACGGCTTGAGCCCAGACTCAGAGTTGAGTGGATCTCCAGGATTTAAGGAACTGTAAGAAGGCCTGGTGGACTGGGAGTGTACCAGTCTAGAGAAGGGATGATGCATGAGATCAGGGAGGAAGGAAGCAGGATGATTCATGACTTCCAGAATTACAGATGTGATTTTAAAAGCAATTGGAAGGCATTACAATGACAAATAAGATTATCAATTTAAAATGTAAAACAATGATTCAGACTACTGGGTGCAGATGTATTAGAAAAGAGCAGGAGGGATATTCTCTCATCCGGGAAGATATAATAACAGAAGCTAAAGTAGTGGCAGTGGAATTTAAAAGAAATTAAGAGATCTGAGATATAATTTGGAGTAGAAACAAGAAGACATTTAATTTTATATGTATATTTGAGTCCATTTTACTTTAAAAGTTCAAATTTCATTTTTGAGATGTGCATTGCGTAATGGTGAAAATAAAATTAGCAAATAATGGAAGTCAGTAATATTGAATTTACACCGCATACAGTTTCTGCACTAGATTCTATGTGTACATAAAGTGAAAATTGTATTTTAGATAAATAAAAATCAAAAAATTTTAGCTGACTTGACATTAAAAAATTAACTTATTTACAATTGTCTTCTTAAACCAAAAGGTAGAAAGTGTTTTCCATTATACATTCCTCAAGTTGTAATGAGACACTGTGAGCTTTAAAGTTCTTAAGTTTTCACCTTTCAAATAGTATTATAGTCTAAAATACTGGGATACTTTTTTCACATTATTTCTTACACAACAATAAACTTCATTGAACACAAATTATCTGGAACTCTTGGGAATCAAGAGGACATACACATACACTCTATGTTTAAAATAATTAAAAAGAAGAGAGATAAGAAAATAAAGTTGTTATTATAGAAAACAGAAAGGAACTAAGAGTTGTTAAAATGACCTCTAAGACTAACAAGCAACGCACAACAACTACCTATACAGATGATTGTTTTGTCTAATCATGTTAGGTCTTTTAACATAGTATATTATAAGGCAGATTTCAAGAATACTGATACTTATTGCATTTTATTGTATCTGCATGCTATTATTTACTTATTTCTTCATACTACAATATGGAAATCTAATTCTCTAAGCAGTGAACCCCCAAAGTGAACAGAGTGTCAGAAAAGGCAATTATTGTTTGTCATTTAATTGTTATAAAATGAAATTGAACATCTTTTCAGTTGAATTTTATAAAAGACATTTAAGAATATTCATTTTATGTAGGGCGCCTGAGTGGCTCAATCAGTTGAGTATCGACTTCGGCTCAGGTCATGATCTCACAGTCCATGGGTTTGAGCCCCACCTCTGGCTCTGTGCTCACAGCTCAAAGCCTGAAGCCTGCTTCAGATTCTGTCTCCCTCTCTCTGCCCTTCCCCCACTCACTCTCTGTCTTTGTCTCTCAAAATAAAATAAAGACAAAAAAATTAAAAAACAGAAAAAAATAATATTCATTTTACTTCTCATAAAAAGTCACTAAAGCTAAGTAAGTATTGTACAAATAAACATTTGATGTGAGTTCTCAAGAGAGGAACTAAATTTGTAATCTTGTAGAGAATTTTTTTAGCAATCATTGCCTATGAAATAGTAGCAGATATTTGGAGTAGAAATAAAATAATCATTACAATTTACCTGGCATATGGGCATATCACAACATTGATGGTTAATTTAATGCTGATAAAAATATGATGCTCATTAGTTTTGTGTTATCAATATAGTCAGTAAAAGTAAATTTTATTATTGATTATTATATTTTGAATTAAGTATCAAATGCCTTGTGTTCCTCAGTTTCTACCCATAAATCAGTTAGAAATAGAGCTGAACAAATACCACCAAAGTTCAAATATATGTTTTAATTTGAATATTACTCTTTAAAATTTTTTTAATGTTTATTTATTTTTGAGAGAAAGAGAGAGAGAGTGCAAAGGGGGAGGGACAGAGGGAGACACAGAACCAAAACAAGCTCCAGGCTCTGAGCTGTCAGCACAGAGCTGGATGCAGGGCTCAAACCCACAAACCCTGAGATCATGACCTGAGCCAAAGTCAGATGCTTAAACAACTGAGCCACCCAGGCACCTCCTAAGATTCTTCTTTACTGGATATTTTTATAAAACATTATATTCCATTTCCTGGGTCATAATTGCTTAATAACACTATGGGGAATTAAGTATTTCATGCATTGTTAAAGCAATTTTCTACTATAAACTGTAGAAAAACATATTACACTCAATTCCCATCAACATGAAATTCCTGTCAAACTGTAACTTCTATACTTAAAACATTGTTAGACAAATGTTAAATATTACTATTAAATATTAAACATTGGTTTAATTAAAAATCATTTATTCACTTATTAATTTATTCACAAAATTTCATGAACCATTATTATATGACATTTTTCTAGCAATTAGTTTGTAACAGTGGGTTAAAAGCTAATCATCCTCAATAACTTAATAATCAAATTCTCTGTATGACAAGTAAAGAAACCATTTTATGGATTCATATTGTGGACATGCTATGGATGAAACAAACAAGTAGATAGTGGACAGGAGAGACATTTTGAGACTATCAAATAATTCTAAGTTTGAAAGACTGCCCAAAGACAATGGAGTGAAAGCTTTATGTTGCTAAATAATTGAATATAAATAGATACAATATCTCTGCCATAGAAAATGAAATCTTGCCATTGCAACAATATGGATGGAGCTAGATAGTATAATGCTAAATGAAATATGCCGGAAAAAAAATACCATATGATTTCTTTCTATATAGAATTTAATAAACAGATACAGGAACAAAGGAAAAAGAGAGCCAAACAACCCAGGAAACAGACTCTTAACAATAGAGAACAAATAGATGGATCCCAGAAGGGAGGTGGGTGGGGGGAATGGGTGAAAATAGGTGAAGGAGACTAAGAGTACACTTATGATGAACCCTGAGCGCTGATGATAGAATTGTTGAATCATGACACTGTATACCTGAAACCAATATAAAATTGTGTGTTAACTATACTGGAATTAAAATAACAAACTCAAAAAACATCATGTCAGCGTATACACTTCTCTCACAAAGAAGTAATGTTTTAATTGATCTAGTATCAAATACAGCCATTGTCGTATTTTTACCCTATACTTTTGTTTCACTCCTGGAAATCTAGTAAACCACCAAGGGTATATATGCCTAAATTTGAATAGAAAAGAATGTAATATATGGGGGGTGTTTTATTTAGATATATATTTATTTATTGGCAATACAACATAAGGGGCAGAATTCTGGGATGGTGTAATGAAAACCTCTCTAAATCTGTTCTTCAATAAAAGCAACAAAAATACTGATGAATTGTCAATATCAACTTCAGAACTGTGGAAATTAACCAAATTTGCAGTCTATTTATTGAAAGAAACTGCAGAACTGCTAAGAGTGGATTTTGTGGCATTGTACATAACCTACTCTCATTCCCTCGCGCCCCAGTTCCCCGACCTACTTAAATACCAGCAACCCTGCAGTCACAGTAACTGTGAAATACAACATCCAACAGCAACAGTAACATCGACACCACATTTATAGTTTCACCGAAAGCTTTAGTCCCAGAATAATACCACTCTGGCTTGTTTTGCATCTCTCTGGAAAAGTGAATTCATTTGCAGGAAGTTTTCATCATTTGACCTTACAAGGAGCTCATTCCATGGGAAAAATTCAATTCCCAGAGAATTAGCTAGAACATAGATCACCTGCAATTACTGCACATCACATCTGGCTGCAACAACAACTGGGGAATACAAGGGTTCAGTGAAAATTTCTAAAGGAAGACCTGAGGAACAGGATGTCCATAGGGGAGTCTGAAAGCTCTGACAAAATTTTCTAGGAATCTAGAGGCTAAACACATGTGTGTTAGCTTCCTATTCCTGCTGTACCAAATTACCACACACTTAATGATTTATAACATAAAAATTTATTGTCTTAAAACTCTGTAGGTCAGAAATCTGATGTAATTTTCACTGAGCTATAAGCAAATTGTCATTAAAGCGGAGTTTATTTCTGGAGGCTCAATTTGGAGTTCATTTCCTTGCCTCTTCCCCCTAGTGCTCCTTCCATCTTCAAAGCCCTCAGTGGTTGGTGGAGTCTTTTGTACATTGTATAACTTGCACTTAATCTATTTATTCCTACCTCTTCTATTTTTAAGAATCCTTGTAATTACATTGCGTATGCGTGGATAACCCAGAGACATCTCCTTCCTTGAAGGTCAAATGATTTGCAATCTTAATTCTCCATTGACGTATAACATAACATAGTCATCCGTTTTGAGGACTAGGATATGGAATTTTACAGGAGTTTACCACACCAAGTGTATAGATATTTTTTGAATAAAGTGTCAACAAAGTCAATTATAGTTTTACAAACTATTTAAAAGAAAACCAGAATACGCAATATGAATGCAAAACCACCTTGTAGTTTTTCTACTTTAGTAGATACATGACTCACCTTTCTCATATGCCTTTTTGTTTTCTCTTTAATTCTATTTTTATTTATTTTTTGTGATTCTTATTGCTTGGTTTATGTTGTTTTTCCAAATGTTTTCCCCATTAGAATGGGTGTTGGTAAAGTAACCCTCAGGTAATTAATTTCCCATTTTCAAAGTATTTCCTTCTCTTTGCATAAGAGAAATCTCCCCAAACTAGTAAATCTCTATTTAAAACAAAGTCTTCTATTTCCAAAATTTAAGCATAAATGGAGGAAAAGGTAGATTGAGAATATATTTTGTGAGTTTAATAACTATGAGTTTATAGTTATCATATTTTTTAGGCAGAGATTTAAAATACGCAGTGTGATTGAGTCACCATTCGATAGGAAACTAACATCTATATTTTCTTCTTTTTTAAAAATAAATAGGACATTATTATTTTAGACGAATTTTAGGTTTGAAGCAAAATTGAGGGATTTCTTTTTCCTCCACACACACAAAGGCTAACTCATTTTTAACATCCCCACCAAATCAGTACATTTGTTACAATTGATAAACCAACATTAATGCATCATAATCACCCAGAGTCCATAGTTTACATTATGGCTCATTCTTGGTTGGTACTGTATATTGTATGGTTTAGAAAAATGTATCATGAAATGTATCCATTGTTATGGTATCATACAGGGTATTTTTACTACCCTAAAAATACTCTATATTATTCCTATTCATTCCAATCCCCTGTCTCCAACAACCATTGATCTTTTTACTGTCTCCATATTTTGTCTTTTCCAGAATGTCATATAGTTGGAATCATACAGTATGTAGCTTTTTGCCTGGCTTCTTTCACTTAAAAATATGCATATAAGTTTCCTCCATATATTTCCATGTTGGTGCCTCATTTACTTTTAATACAAAATAACACTTCACTCTCTGGATGGACCACAGTTTATGAATCCATTTACCTCCTGGAGGACATCTGGTTCTTTCAACTTTTCAACTCCTTTTGGTAAATTACAAGGAATGTGGTTATTGGGCCATATGGTAAGAGTATGGTTTAGTTTCGTAAAATACTGTCAAACTGTCTTCCAATATGATTGTATCATTTTGCATCCCTACTAGCAATGAGTAAGAGCTTTTGTTGCTCCACATGCATGCCAGAATTCTGTGTTGTCATAGTCCCAGATTTAGTTCATTTAAATAAGTATGTAGTGATATCTCATTGTTTTAATTTGCATTATCCTAATGACATATGATGTGGAGTATGTTTTCATATGCTGATTTGCCATCTGTATAATTTCTTTGGTAAATGTATGTTAAGGTCTTTGGCCCATTTTTTAATCAGATTGAATTCTTATTGTTGTTTTTTAAATTTTTTAATGTTTTATTTATTTTTGATAAAGAGAGAGACAGAGCATGAGAGGGGGAGGGGCAGAGAGAGAAGGAGACACAGAACCGGAAGCAGGCTCCAGGCTCTGAGCTAGCTGTCAGCACAGAGCCTGACACGGGGCTCGAACCCATGAACGTGAGATCTGACCTGAGCCAAAGTCGGAGGCTTAACCGACTGAGCCACCCAGGCGCCCCAGTTGAGTTTTTTTTTTTAAGAGTTCTTTATATATTTTGGATAACAGCCCTTTATCAGATGTATCTTTCTCAAGATTCCCCCCAGTCTGTGGCTTGTCTTCTCATTGTCTTTTACAGAGAAGAAAAATAATGTTCTTATTTTAACAAAGGACCCTTATCAAAATTAATTCTTTCATGAATCATATCTTTAGTGTTATGTCTAAAATGTCATTATTACACCCAAGGTCACTTTGGTTTTCTCTTACATATTTGTATTGCATGGAATCTGGTTAAATGAAGATAATGTGTATTTTGTTACATATACTACTGGATAGATAGTGATATTAATAATAGCTAACATTTAAGTACTTACTATGTGTTCGGAGTTTTGTTAAATTCTTATCATTGGCTATCTCATTAGGTGAGCTAATGAACCATATGAAGTAGGTTCTTTTATTATCAAGATTTTATAGATAAGAAATCTGGAATAGGAAAGGTTAGGGTAATTTAACCAAGGTCACACAGTTATTAAGTGATGTAGCCAGTGGTTTAACATGGGCAATGTAATTCCAAACTTTGGAGTTGCAGTAAGAATATTATTCTACCTCTATACTATACTTTATCATGTATACATATATTTGAGGGAGGACTATTATTGCTGCAAGTAAAAATACATTAGTAAGTAAATTTGTATTCACAGTTCCATCTTTCTAGAAGCTTTCTCCATGAAAAGTAAAGATATAATTAATTAATTTGCATTGGTTTTATGACATATATGATACTTTATTTTCTCATTCTCTGTTGTTGTATAATCTATTGGCAAGCTATAATTGTATAACAAATGAAAAAATCACAAAAGCTCTTTTAATTGTTTTCCTACCAAGAGAATAAGTTACTACTTTATGTCTGTGTACATTCTAGCACAATAAAAATTGAATTACTTCAAAATTTCCAATGTTTACTATACAAAGAGTTGACAGAACACTGGTTGCTTTACTTTTTATGTTGCCTTTGAGATACTTTATCTTTAGTAAAGTGAATGCAAAACACAATTAAATATTACCAACTTCTCAAGTTTGGAACTTCCCCCTCTATATTATTTGGTAGAATACTGGTAAATGTCCACATCCTTATGTTCATGTATGTATGTGAATATATACATATATATGTTACATATAATACTTTACTGGATTATTTTATGTATTTTGAGGGTTATTATTAAAATGTCTGTTTCATTAACAGTTAAGCTAAAATACATGAAGCATTCATGGAATTGTGAATGTAAAGTGTTGATGATTTTTGTGCTTCTTGATTCAATAGACATTTAATGGGTTCCTAGTACACATCATATGGAAAGTTGTATGCCCATATCACCTGTGCCTTGTGGAACATAGAAAAAGGGATAAAAGATAGACCTAAATGAAATTTTCACTAAAAGTACTGGATTACAATAGAAGTAATTTCTTTCAAGGGTAAATGTGTCATACTATTAGAGCATTAAGAGGGGAGATATTACCTAAGGAGTCATAGAAGGCTTCTCTGAGGAACAATATTTAAGTTGTGACCTGTGGATATATTGCAGTTAGTTATGCAATGAAATCAGAGGAAAGCACTCTGTCATGAGAAAAAAGAAATTGTTGTGTTGCAGGTAATATGAGTTCAGAGTTACAGGTAATTTCTGAAATGAGGAAGGATGGAGAGGGATGATGTGAATATGAGAAAATAGCTATGACAAATCATGTGGTCATTTTACTTCCTATTATCTTTTTAGAAAGCAAGAGGCATAATTGAAGGATGCTAAATTTAAGATCTGTTTTTTAATTTTTTTATTATTTATTTTTGAGAGAGGTTGACAGAGCATGAGTGAGGGAGAGACAGAGAGAAAGGGAGACACAGAATCTGAATCAGCTCTAAGCTCTGAGATGTCAGCACAGAGCCTGACGTGGGGCTCAAATTCACAAATCGCGAGATCATGACTTGAGTTGAAGTTGGATGCTTAACCGACTGAGCCAACCAGGCTCTCCAAATTGAGCAGCGTTATGATCAAAATTTCATTCTTGAGAAAAAGCAGTCTCCTTACTGTGTGAATATGGAGTTGAAGAGTGTTTCAAGTGGATGCAGGAAACTCGGTGTCCCTACTCAATTAAACCACCTGGAAACAAAAGGAAGTCATCATTCACAAAGGAAGGCCATCATTACCACTTTTGAAAAACCATTCTTGATTGTTTTCCTCTTGGAAGAATTCATCAACTCTGCTGTTGTGCCTTTATTATACCATATACAGGTCTCTATCATCACAACTATTTTTTTTCTTATTTTAAAATAACTTACTTTTCTATATAAACTATAAGCTTACTGGAAAAAGGAAGTATATCTTAATTCATCTTTCTATGCCTTCTGCCTAACACACTGTTTCATACATACCAGGCATTGAATATATGATGGTTGAAGAAGTTAATACGCTAACCAAAGAATACACAGGAGAGGCCTTGGATTAATCTTCACACTAAGGTAGATGAAGTTATAGGAATGCAAAAAATATTATAAAGGAGATGGTCTGAGAACCGTAGACAGTTAAGATTTTAACTGAGGAAGACCAGCCAGAGGAAGAGAGTCCCATGCAAATGAATGAAAGTGAGTAGCTAATAGGATAGCTAGAAATACAAGAGAAAATATAATCAACAAAGTTAAACGAATGGGTAATATAAAAATAAAGTTGACAAATATTTCCATAAAGCCAAGTACTATAGAAAGAGCAAGGCATAAGAACTAAGGAGTGAAATACATTTCTTGACCTTAACAACCCAGAGGAGGCAGCCGCATTAAGTTCTGTCCTTCCCAGTGGAGGGCTGAGAGGGTGCTACCAGATTGCACTGAATGAAGGGGTAAATTAGAAGAAGAATAAGAAAGTAGATAGAGGGATGAAAGATAAAAACAGTCTATATTTTGGTTTGTTTGGGTTTTAATAAGGAACATTTGTGCATATTTGTGTTTTGAGAGAAACAGAAGGGTGATAGTAGAAGAAATCTGTTAACTTTGTTAACTCCCCCCAGATCCAGTGGGCCTTCATCTATGCCCAGAGGGTGACTGTTAACTGCCTTCCACTGGATGTCCAGACCTTTTGTTGCATAGGGAAAATGTGAGGAATGATCTACATTTGTGCGGTCCTGCTGTCTTGGGTGTCCCTCCCCCAATCCTGCGCCAGGATAGAAGCTGTGTCCTGTCTCTCACTCTTCCCCCGTCTGATGGGATCAAGGAAGATTGTGACTTTTCAGACTTTTTTCATTTAAACATGAGCAGTGCTCTGCCTCACCGTGTATAGTCCAAGCAGAAGCTGAAACCCAAGAATACTTTCTATGTACAAATGAATCTTTCTCTAAAAATAACTTATTTCTTAAAATGTACTATCACTTTACTCAGGGTGTATCTCCAAATCCATTTCTTCTTAAGTTTTTCCAGGTTCAATTTCCAAATCATATTTTTTATACGTAAGTCTAAGAAATATTAATAACTTTAAAAGAATTCTTATATTTGTGTTTGATCTATTTATTGAACTGATTCATGCCTTTAATTACTTTTGACTATATTCAAATTTAATATAGACAATTTCCTTAACAAATATTTCTGATTAACAATTTAAAGATTTATAAAGTACCTTAAAATTTTTCAGATATTACATAAAGTAAAAATTTTAACAAGGTAATTCTTAAGTATTATAATGTGTATATAGAAGTTATATATGTGGATATATAATTATATCACTTTAAGATATTAATATAATTCAGTTGTCTTTATCTAACTGACTTATTTTGCAGAGCATAAAACACTCTAGCTCCAACCATTGGCATTGCAAGTGGCAAGATTTCATTATTTTTTATGCATGAGTAATATTGCATACATTATTTATAATATTTTATATATTCATGAGGTGAGATAATATTATATGTATGTCACCTCTTTTATCCATTTCTCAGTCAATGATATTTGGGCTCTATCAGCTAAGAAATAATGTGAGCCAAGAGGTGTTTCAAAAGCTTACTATGGGTTCTCAAAAATAAATAAACACATAAACTGTTGGGAGCTACTTGAAATCACCGGTAGAGTGAAAATTCCTGGCGGGGGTACGGCAAGTTTGCACAGTCTCTTGCCCCCAGATAGCTCCCAAAATCTTCCCTCTTGAAAGCTTCATTTCAGCTTGGGCACCAAACCTCAGAGTGCTTCGCTGATTAGTATCAGGAGCGGTCTATCCCCCTGCCCTGTCCCTGAGGCGTGATTGCACCTGGTCAGGGAAAAGATGAGTAAACTAGATACACCCTAACGCAACATATAATTTTCCCCTAAGCAATTAACTGATAACTGACTACCTTCTGGGCCTGAACACCTTTGTAAAAGTCACTACTGCAATAAAATGTATCAATCATCTTTGGGACTGTGAGCAGGCGTTATGTCTCCTGAAAACCTCTTTTTCTGGGAACTTTCTCTTACAGTTATAAACAGCCTAATGACCCTTACTCATAAAAAACTGACCTTTAGTAAACAATGCTGTTTGCCTCTTGGTTAAAGGTCGCCTCCTTAAGGCTAGACCTGAGGTTTTGTAAAAAATACCTATGACAACATGAGTGCCTGTAGCTAAGTTTTTTTATGACAATCATTACTACTAGAATTGTAACTTCTGCAGAACCCATGTCCTGGAAAATTGTAAAACTTATCTATGAGAAATCATTTACTGCCCTTTCTGGTCCTTGTACCTTTGGCCATAAATAAAGCTTGAGAACCAGACAGGGCAGTGATGCCTGCCAGAATGGTAGAGACGCCTGTCAGATGGGCAGGGGTGCCCGTCTGGTGATCAGAACGAAACTCAAGGCTCTCTCACTCTCTCTCACCTACACCGTCATCCTTCAGGGGAACCCTGGACCTGCTGGAGCTGGACTCTGGCAATAAACAATTTCAATGGCTTCTCCCTTGAGAAGGACTTATAAAGGAGGAGAAACAAGGATATCTGTTGGGGAACTATAATCCAGGCAAATAAGAGGGTGGTTCATATTAGCCTGGCAGAAATAGTATCAGTTGGGGTCTGCATAGGAAACAACACTCTCAAAGTCATGATTCAATATAATGCAATGAGGGATGCCTGGGTGGTTTAGTCAGTTAAGCATCCAATTTTGACTCAAATCATGATCTGTGATTCATGAGTTCAAGCCTCACATTGGGTTCTGTGCTGACAGCTAGCTCAGAGCCTGGAACCTGCTTCAGATTCTGTGTCTCCCTCTCTCTCTGCCCCTCCCCCACCTGCACTCTGTCTCTGTCTCTCAAAAATGAGTAAACATTTAAATAATTTAAAAAATAAATATAATGCGATGTGGGAAACTTCTGCCAAAAGCTACTTGCTGGGTTAAAGGAAAGAAATCAACAAGGTCTGATGAACCAGAAAGAAAATACCTACCCTAAAAGGTCAAGGAGAACAAGCGGTGCACAGAACCCGGTGAAAGTCCCAGCTGTAGAAAAAGGCCTCCTCACAGGAGCTGTGCCCTTTGGTAAACGAACATAGCCCCCTCTGAAGCTATTCTACTGAGGAAGCAGCTGGGAATTAATACACCAACTAATATCTCCTCCCACCCTGGTTCTCCTGCCAGTTATCTATTCTGAAAAAAATAAAGTCAGAGGGCCAAGTGTTTTTATGCCCTTTAAAGATTGTTTTGGTGATAGGATACAACATATGGCACTTGGGTAAGTGAAAAGAGAACCTCTTGGTTAGTATAGTGCTAAATAAACAAACAAGAAAGGATGCCCAGCAGGACCATATAGACAGTTGCACTTAGGTACAGGATAGCAAAAAGACGGAATTACAGGGGAAGTGTATGCACAGCCAGTGTGGTAGAGTTCAGTGTGTCTCCTGGTTATCTGTGGATTGGATAGTGTAAATAATTTCACAGGCTCTGGGACAAAGAGCTGTCCCTACTTGTATGTTCCCTTGTCCCTTGGCAATGAGGACAGCTGCATAGTGGCTCAGAGTATGAGAACCCAATTAGGGATGTTGTTGGAGTGTGAACTTAATCAGCTGCTCAAAGGGAAACTTGCTGGTGTCTAGTATCAGGGCCTCCAACTTGGGTCAAGACAGCATTAAACACACACACACACACACACACACACACACACACACACGACTATACAAAGTACTTTTATTAATATATCCTTAAAGTTCAGGCCTGCAAGATATAGAGTAAGGTGAAAAAAAAAAAGTAGAAAGGACAAAAAGAACTGATAAGTGACAGGATACCAATATATGAAGCTAGAGAAAGAAAGATTTGCTGACAAATTAGAGGATGTGAAATAAAGCAAGAGGTCAATGATGAACTCATTTATTTTTTGCCCCAGAAATAGAATAATGAAGCTACCACTAAAATAAGGGGATTGTGTGTGTGTGTGTGTGTGTGTGTGTGTAGGAGTGAGGTAAGATATGTTTGATGTGGAAGATCAAAAGTTACCCTTGAAATACGAATTTTGAGATAACTATTAAACAACATTTCAATTGTCAATTAGGCAACTCAATACATAGGTCTGGGGTTTGGGTATAGAATATGTGCTGAAATCATAAATTATTGGCATATAAATGATATTTAATCTCATAAACTAAATGGTTTTATCAAAGGTGAAGTATAGATCAAAGAGAAAAGACAAAGAATGAGCTGGGAGATTGACCCCTGGGGTGGGGGAGGGTAGAAGAGCTCACATTAATTGATCAGGAAGAAGAGGAGAAGGAAGTGATGGGAGATCAGAGAAGGAGCACAAAATGCAATATCTTGAAGACAAAGTGAGAGAGTATCAAGGAAGTAGGATTATAAATTAAAATAAAAGTTGATAACTGATCATTGGAATCAGGAAAGTGGAAAAAATTGTTAAATTTTATAAGAACAATTGATTAAGTTGTGGAGTGTATGAAATACTGGTTTGGAGAGAGATCAAATTAGAGGAAAGATATAGGTAATTTCTGTGTGTCATTTATTTGCTTTTGAAAGGAGAATTAAAAAAAAATGAGGCACTGACTAGTTGCTTATTAGTTTGTTTTAAGATGGAAACAATACTAACATGTAATTATACCGATGATGATCATCCATCAAAGACAAACAAGTTAAAGTTTGAAGTTAAAATTTGGAATGGAATACTACTATAAGTTTTTGGACTTTATGTTTTAGTTTTTATATAAGCTTTATCAATAGCTTTTAGAATACAGGCATATGTTTTTCACCACTATATTTCCTTTGTTACAGAAATTTATACTCTGGCTGGGGCACGTGGGTGGTTCAGTCAGTTGAGCATCCAATTTTGGCTCAAATCATGATTTTAGGATTAAAGAGTTCAAGCCCACATCAGGCTCTCTGCTACCAGCCTATCAGCAAAAAGTCTGCTTTAGATCCTCCATCTCCCTCTCTCTGTCCCTCCCCCACTTGCACTCTGTCCCCAAATAAATAGGTATTTATAAAAGTATATACTCTGGCCAAAGTCCATTTTTACTAATCTTTATTAAATAGAGACAGAATGAATTAAATATCTGTATATAATATTTACAGCATCAGCTGAGAAACTCCCAATCTGAGTAAAACAACTCCAAGACCTGTGCTTTCTGCAATGATCATAATAGGATTATGTATGTTGCATAATTTTCATATATTTCCCTAAGCAGGACAGTGTGTAAGTGTTGAAATGCATACAAAAGGAGTTAACATTTAGTTTCACTCCATTTCCTATTAATGAACTGTGAGTTTCAGCAAAATGATTTAATTATTCTAGTCTTAATTTCCTTTCTTGGAAAAACATGAGTAGGGCAATTTTAAACCTGAAACTCTCACGTTGTTAAAATATAGACTATATGCCCTTATGTTATTTTAGAGAGAAGCAAGCCTAAGAGAAAATTATGTTCCTATATGCAATTACTACTAATTCAAACACTGAACAAAACTCAACAGAATATATAGGTTTGTATAATATGTTCTGTAAAGATTATAAATATTTGCCAAAACACAGTCTTTCTTCTAGGCAATTCCAAAATTTCTTTCCCCTCCAAATTTAATAACATACTGAATTTTTAAAAGTAATTCACTCATTCAATCAGTAAAAAAAAAAGTATTTACAGAAAATGTTTTACTACTAAGAATCAAAGGAATAGGATAAAGCTCAATCACTGATGCTCTGTTTCATCTGAGACAAAAGACAAAGAAATCACAATAACAACAATTATGATTTCCATAGAGTTCTAAGCTGTGTGGCATAGACAGCTGCTAGTTAGTTAATAATGCATATTGACTTATAAATGTGTATATAGAGATAAAGCTGATACAGTTAAACGTATCAAGGACTAAAGACAAAGAAATGTTTGAATCTCTAGATTTGAAATTTATTTGATGGATGGCTTCAATAACACCTTGTTATTTTTTTTCTTTTACATATAATGCTGTCTTTCTTGCCTCTTGCTTCACAAAGAATTTCTATAAGAATCCTATTATGAAGTAAAATAGCTATTCATGATTAAGCATATTTTCTTGATTCACTTTAAATGACTTACATCAGCCAGAGATGTGCAATTTATTTTATTGAAGAAGGGTTTCAAACGTTAATCTGAAGAGTTGAATCATTAGTTTTGCTCCTTTGAGGCACTCATCTCTAAAATGGTAAACTGGTAAACACTGTGTGTCTGAGGCATCAAGCTGAAAAGCTTGTCAACAGAAACAAGTCTTCCAACTCTTAAACTGTTCCAGTTCACTGACTGAAACCATGGACAAAGAACAATTTGAGCGTGGGTCAGAGTACTGCTGTCATTTTTATAGCAAGTTCCACCACTGTGCTGACTCAATATCTAGAAGAGATGGCCAGAGCTGACTGGATATAAAGTGCATGTTGAGGAAAATGAGAGGTTTCGTGTAGCTGAAAGTAGATTAGGTATGTGTCAATCTATCTGTTGGCACAAATAAAATAATTTCTATGTAGTGGATGATCTACTAACTATCTCAGAAATGTGGGTTTTCAGAATAGCAGCAGGGTTGTAAGGACAATATGACCACAGGTATCGAAAAGAGAAATTGAAAAGTAATCTTTTATAGTACATCATAATGCCTTTATAAATAACGCTATAAGAGACTGGAAAATCTGAAATCGCATAGATGCACATATACCTATTAGGAAGGAGACATATTGCTTTGCTTTATGTTTTCTTTAGGCTTATTTGACATAATCATATCTCTTCAAAGTAATAACCTTAAGCACTTTACTGCATACATTTCAAAAGGGGTTATTGGCTTAAGAGCTTTTTCTTTCTCTACTGTAATTGTCACAGTTTTGAAAGCTTTAAATTAGTGGTCACATTCAATTTCATATCTTGTAGAGTGACTTGATCCTCAGATCTTAATTCATAAAACCTGAGTTTTTTTATTACTCCACTATTTGCAAGCTCTGTGAACTTGGGCCAGTCAATTAAATAATCAGCCTTTTTTTTTAAATGTATAAAATGTGGATATGCATATCCATTGTGATAGCTTTGTTGTTTTGGATGACAAACGTCCAACAAAGGAATGTTTGTAAATAGTCAAGTGCAGCATATAAGAATGTATAGAAATGTAGGCTCTGAGGTTGTAATATCTGCTACCTAATTTAATTCTGGTTAACTGAAGGAATTTACCTGGCCAGAATTGTCTCTCACTATTCCATAACCATTCTCCCAATTCTGAACAGTCAAGAAAAACAACCTTAAGATATAGAAAGATGATTCATCGGTTAAAAATAAGTAAATGTCTTTGCCAGAACCTGTAAATAAACTCCCATATAAACTGCATAGATTAAATATTTGCATTAGCAGCAGCAGTGTCTTCATTGTCAACTTCAATATGAACAAGAATAAAAAGTTTGCAATTTGAGATACCTCTGAGACATAATGTTTATTTTGGTCAGCAAGATGGATATTTATTTTTACAGGATACTCTTCCTTTTTACATTTAAACTGGCTGAATGGGAGATTAAAGAAAGGTTACTATGCTTTATTTTATTTATAAGAAAATTTATACAAGAAAATTTTATAGAGAGAAGTTTCTGCTCTAAATTATTTTGTGGATGTTTGTTATTTTCATTCTTTAAAGGAAACATGGGTAAAATATTGGTGTAAATAGAATGCTTCTTTCTTAAAAATGTACTGGCATGTCTTTGTATAGATTATAAGGTCCCTAAGGGTAGAAGCCATAAACATTTACTTATTAAATAAATTTTTTAACACTTACTCATTTTTGAGAGACTGAGAGAGACAGAGTGCAAGTGGGGGAGGAGCAGAGAGAGAAGAAGACAGCATCTAAAGCAGGCTCTAGGCTCTGAGCTGTCAGCACAGAACGTGACGCAGGGCTTGAACTCACTGACCGTGAGATCATGACCTGAGCTGAAGTCAGACACTTAACTGACTGAGCGACCCAAGCGTCCATACTTATTTACGAGATTTCCAGAGATGAGAATTTCCTGGCTTGTAGTAGAAATAATAAAAGAAAAAAAATATTAAATACAATTAATCAGACATGATAAGCAAAGTGAGCCACTTAAAGTATTTATAAATTTTTCTTATGACTTTGCATTACTAAGACATATATTCTTTGATGACCTGGTAGGAACCATGAACTTATCTTCCTATCATGAACTCTTGTCAAGCACAACGTCTGCCCCTTATGTTAAGATATTAATACTTATACAGCAAACACTCCCAAAATAAACTTAGATTGTATTGCAGTTTCACTTAACAGTATATAAAATGCTGTGTTGTGACAGGTATCAACTATCCACTAGATACTGAATTAATTTTTCTTAAGCACTACTAACTGCTTGCTTTTCTTGAAGCTAGATCATTCTGAATATTTCCTGTTAGACCTATGAGTGCAAACGTATGGTTTCTGTCCTTCTCTCCCTGGCTTACTTCGCTCAGCATGACACCCTCAAGGTCCATCCACTTTCCTACAAATGGCCATATGTCATTCCCTCTCATTGCCATGTAGTACTCCATCGTGAATATATACCACATCTTCTTGATCCATTCATCAGGTGATGGACATTTAGGCTCCTTCCATGTTTTGGCTATTGTTGACATTGCTGCTATGAACATTGGGGTACATGTGCTC
>NC_043702.1:156782871-156795183 GCF_006229205.1 Suricata suricatta | reverse complement strand
TTTTTTACATAAAAGGTAGCTACTTTTTTGCATGGACCTCAAGCATATTGTAGTATAGAGGTGGAATTTAAGGAAAGGTATTAAGCAGGCTGTGTTGTAGCCTATGAACAAGTAATAAATTGTATCATGTATCTTGAATGTATCATAGATAAGCTGCTATATAACGATTGCCACTTCAGATAGCTGTGAAATTAGGTGATTACTAGTTCTTACTTAACCTTCTAATTTCTGTATAAGTCTAATTACATGAAACAGAAGTTGGTGTTTTGATTTTTTACTTTGCTATTCTGTTTGGAGTGTCATTGCAACTACTGTATTGTAAATGATGGAAAATAATTGCATATGTTAAAAAATATGAAACTTTATAAAGTAAAAAAAAATAAAAATTTTAAATTAAAAAAAGATATTAATACTTGTTTGCATTTAAAAAAACTGGATATAACCATAGGCGTCATACTTCCCCCAAATGTGCTACTAATGCTTCTAATGGCAGCATAAAGTTTTCTAACGAAGTGCCCATGACATCACCAGGGGAATTGACTCCACCAATTATGTGCTTTTAAGCATTTTATAGCACTTTGATATCAGTGTCTACTTGATCAATACCTAACTCCCCACTAAACTCTATGCTGTGTGAGGGTAGCATGACTTTTTGCACAATTTTGCTCTCAACATCTCTAGAGAAACTGGCAGTATGAGAACATCAAGGGATATTTGATCAATGAGTCAATGATCAACTTCAAGAATGAATGAATAAGGTTAGATCATTACAAAGTGCCAAGCGAATTTTCAAACAAAAAGAAAAAACTGTGAAGAGAGCATATTATGGACACATTTATGCATCTGGGGTCTCATATAAAAACACAATCCTAAGAGATAAAGGAGATAGAAGTGCTTTTTATTATTTTCAATAGAAAGAAAATCGTAAATACTCTTTTGGAATAAAGAATGTTGTCTAACAAACAACATTAGGAGGATATTCATTGCTCTACTTGTGTGGTAATCAACACGGTTTGTTGAAGGGACTATTCACTTAATAGTGGCTCGAAGGCAGCTTTGTGATGCTACATTTACCTTGACAGAACATACTGAAATGTCTACTTCAGTCTCTGCTATTTAAAGCACTCTTTCCTTGGCCTCCTAAAGGAAGGGCGCTTCCAGATGGGGGAGAGGACCATCTTACAGTAGCTATAAGTTAAATATCTGTAGAGCGTTCTGCCCCAATCATTACCAGTCCTAGTCATAGCAATTCCCTTTTTCTTGACAAATAAGATTTTTTTTTTCTTCTTTAGGTTAGAATAGGATAGTATTTTTTTGTGGTTGTAACTGAATGCTTACATAAAGTTGTTTTTGAGTTTTTAACTGAAATAAAGGTGAAATTTTCTATAACACATCATATATACCATTTTGCCACTATCCATATAAATAAGAAAGTCACAGTGAGTTATGAATGATGGCCACCTGCAAAGAAGTGATAAGACTGCACATTTTCATCTTTTCTTGGCAGTGTCCCTTTTCTGTTTTCCGACTTTTGCCAAGTAACTGGAGTCAGTCAAATAGACAACAAGCTAATTTCCCCTTTCTCACTTCTCTCAACTTAATATGCTTGCATTCTTCATGAGGAAATGTAACAATGTATTTGTCATTTAAAATGAATCACCTCATGGTTTAAAAAAACATTATAAGAGAAATGTAGAATACATTTTAAGATGAAACAGGTTAATATATCCAACCCAATTGTGTACTTTCCTCAGATAACTGTTGGATTCAGTTAATTAGGCATCATGGAGAGACAGTAAACTGTAGAGTCAACTTTGTTTCCATCATGAAGATTAATTTGAGTGGATAGAGATGAACAAAAAACAAGTGATCAAAGAGTAAACAAGATAGTTTCTAACTGGGTCACAGCCTATAAAAGAAATATAAATTGCAAGGTGATAATGTTTAACTAAGGTATGGGGAGTTGCCACCTAAAGGGAAGGCTAAAAGGTAGCAGAAGTTTGGTCTGATAGAACAGAAAGAGATGATCACAGCTGATGCAGGATGTGAGAAAGGGAGAATTGTGCCACACGGTGTTGAAAGAGGAGAAGTTAGGCAAACTGAACCTTGTCGTGTAACAGAGGCAAACTTTAAAAGACTCTGTGGAGGGAGAAGCTATAACCTGGGTTATGATTTATGATTGCTCTGTGGAGAAATAATTTTAGATGAATGATATTGAGAATAGGAGGCAAGAGACTATTGCAGTGATCAGAAAAGAGATGAAACAGGCAGGAGCTTGAGAAATAGGCAATATGGAGTCAGTAGTCAAAAATTGAGATAAGTTCAGGGGTACCTGGGTGGCTCAGTTGGTTAAATAACTGACTTGAGCTCAGGTCATGATCTCACAGTTTGTGGTTTCAAGTCCTGTGTCAGGCTCTGTGCTGACAGCCCAGAGTCCGGAGCCTGCTTTGGAGTCTGTGTCTCCTTCTCTTGCTGCCCCTCCCCTACTTGCGCGCTCTCTCTGTCTCTCAAAAACAAATAAATGTTGAAAAAAAAAGTTGAGATGTGTTCAAGGTAGTATTGGTAGGATTACCTGGAGGATGAGGTACGCAGGAGCCTACGTCCTGGTTTTAGCTCTAGGGTGTATAGGATTGTCATTCACTGAGAAGGAGATTTGTGGAAGGAATGTGTTTTTTATTGGCTTTTAAGGATGGCAATAAATAGCGGTTTATTATGACTACTTAGCACGAAAGTAAAGCTATGTGTTTTACATTTAAACCCACTAGGTAGGATGAGAGCAATGCCAAAAATATGAATTCTAAAAATTATAAATACGATTTCTATCATAAAACTAGCTGAGATTATCGTGGGGGAATGAGGGAAACAAGAAGTAAAAACTTGAGATTTTAAAGTTTTCATTTCAGAATAACATCAAGTTTACAAAAAGTTGCAAATAAAGTATAACAGAGTATCCTATCTCTGAAACTGTTCATATTTTACAACCATAACACCATTAGCAAAGCCAGGGAATTAACATTAATACAATACTGTTTATTCATTGTTTCTTGACGCAGTCATTTATTTATATCAGTATAGACTCATGGAAATTTGACTCAACAACGGAGAGGTGTCTTGTGTTTGCCTCAGATCATGGTCTCACCGTTTGTGAGACGGAGACCCTGCCCAGGACTCTCACAGTGCAGAGCTTGCTTGGAATTTTCTCTCCCTCTCTCCTTTTCCCTCCTTCTCTCCCTCTCTCTGCCCCTTCTCCTTCAAAATAAATAAATAAGTGTTTGTTTGGTTTTTTTCTTAAAGATCAGTATAAACAAACTGGATAGAGAGTTGTGGTAGATAAGATTAAGTTTAAGATTCGGTAAAAAGCTTTCCGAAAGTCAGGTGTGGCTAAGATGTAACATGCAAGTGTGAAAGTAGCAAAAAGAAAACGAGAATTGAAGGAGTAAATATGTGTCTGATCATTAAGAACCTTTTCAGGAAACATATAACTAAGAACTTATTTTTAAAGTGTGCATTTGGGAAAATACATGAAATTAGCAATGAAATGTCACATAGGCACATACCATGAGGACAAATATATAACATTAGAGTTAGTTTTGGTTTATTAGACTTTTTGTTGCTTTTAAGGCATGCTCAAGGGCAAAAGGAATTCTGTTTTAGAAAAGGAGTTCTGATTTCTTTGCACATCATTACTATGAAACACCAACATTCACCAAAAAGAATATAATTTAAAAACTTCCATTTCATATTCAAGAGAATCTGAGTAATTATTTTTATGGAAGTGATATGGAGAATGAAATAAATAATGAGTTCCAAAAGTAGGGGAAAAGATAAATTGAAGCTGATTCAATACAAATGTCTGCTCTCCTTGGACTAGTAGCAGAAATTGGGGTTCAAATCACAATGAAACTAAGGAGATCCAAGTGTCTTCACCTAAAACCAGTTAGAATACATAGAGCAAGACATTCGCACAGCAATAACCTGGCCAAGTGCTCATGACTGGGGAATACCATCTAATAATCCCACTTGAGAATGTGGAATTACTTGGCTATTGGAGAGAATATTGAAAAACTTCAGCGACTTTATCTTTATATTCCCATGTCTGAAGGCTAAGATACATAGACAGACAGACAGACAGACAGGTAAACAAATAATAATCAAGTGGTAGGCAGCCTCTAAAAGGCTCTCACTAATCTCTGTTTCCTGGTATTTATGCTCTTTTTTTATCTCCTTCCCTTACAAGTGGGCTCAATATACTAACTCATTTGCAATAAATAGATTTTTGAGGAAAATGGTAGCAGAAAGACCGTAACTACTATTTCCTGCGTTTGCTCTCTCATTTGATCTGGTGGAAACTATCTTTTATATCTAGCTGCTAAGACAGCAAAGAGCTGATTTTTCCCCCCAAAACCATATATCTGATTTTTATTTTGAAAACAAATTATCCTTTAGTGTATCTTTGAGATATATATGTCAATGGTCAACAACATGATTACATCCTTGTTAGAGAACTTCAGCTTAAAGACCCAGCTAAGCCTTGCCTAAATTTCTGGTCCACAGATACTAAAATATAAATAAAAATTTCATGGTTTTAGGACGTTAAGTTGCCGTATAATTTATTCTTTGGCAATAGAAAAATAATTCACAGCGTAATTTTGCTATAAACAGCCAGATCATTGTAACACTGATGGGTGAAGAGTTTGAACATAAAAATATACTAAACTATTATCTTCCATGGATTATTCTTAGCATTGGTATTTATTCTTAGCATCAGTAGAGTATTATTTTATTGTCTCTTGTATATTTAGCAGTTAAGGAGAATAAGAAGTATTCTGATCATTAGATTGTATCATTTTATGAGACTGTCACTTTTATCTGTTATATTAAATAATTTATTTTAACATTACTAGGATATATAAGTGAAATACACACACACACACACACACACACACACACACACACATTTAATTTAGGTCTTCCATTCAGGAAAATTCCCACTAGTTAAAATTACATTTAGTTCAGTTACTTACTTTATTCATCATGACAATAATCATATGCATACTTTGGTTATTAAAATTATGCTTCATATATATTAACTTCTCTTTCATAAATCCCTTTTATCTCATTATAGTTTATCCTAAGTATTTTCCTCAGACAGAAGCTTTCATTCACTAATTCTATCTTTAACTTTGTATATTATGGTTTTAACACCTTTATTGACTTATATTTCATACACCATAAAATTCACCCATTTAAACTGCACAATTCAATGTTTTCAGTATATTTACAAAGTTGTGCAACCATCACCATAACTTAATTCCAACACATTTACGTCAGCATAAAATGAACGTCATATCCATGAGAGTTTACCATGTGTCTCCACCACTGGCTGCAGGCAGCTAATGTGCTGATATTTCTAAATATTTGTCAATTGCAAATACTTCATATACGTGATATATCATAATTTGCAACCTCTTTTACTTACATAATATTTATAGGATTGATCCATGTTGCAGCATGTCAGTGTATTCTCTCACTCTCTCTCTCTGTCAAATAATATTCCTTTGTAGAGATATAAAACATGTTTCTTACCTATTCACCAGTTGATAGATATGTAGGCTATTGTGCATATTGTTATAAACATTTATGTGCATGCCTTTGTATGGACATGTTTGCATTTCTCTTGGGTATTTACTTAGGCAAGGAATTGCTAAGTCATCTGGTTACTCAAAAAGGTTACATTTTGAAGAAGTATTTCCTTCAGTGGCTATACCATTTTGCATACCCACCAGACATGAATTAGGGATCTAATGTTTCCACATTCACACCAACACTTGTTATTTCTACCTTTTTGATTACAGAAAAATCAAATAGTGATATGGGTGTGAAATGGCATTTCATGATTTTTTTTAATATTTATTTTAAGATGGGGAGAGAGAGATTGAGTTGAGTGCTCATGAGAAGGGGAGGGGCATAAAGAGAAGAAGAGAGAATTTGTAGCAGGCTCCATGTTGTCAGTGAAGAGCCCAACACAGGGCTCAATCCCATGAGACAGTGACCTTAGCTGAAGTCAAGAGTTGCACACTTAATCAGCCACCCAAGCACACCATGTATTTAATGACGGTTTTGCTTTGCATTCACCTATTAACTAATGATGTTGAGTATACTTTCATGTTTTTATTGGATATATATATATATGTATGTATATATGCCCTTTGGATAAATATTTATTCAATATATTTTGATTGAGTTATCTGCCTCTTTAGTATTGATTTGCCAAAGTTCTATATGGAACTGTGTCTTCCAGAAATGTGTCTCTTTGTAGATATAGATTTTTGCATACTTTCTTTCATATTCTCTGGGTTGGTACTGTTTGTAGCACAAAGTTTTGAATCTGATGAAATTCATTATTTGTCTATGTTCACTTATGCTTTGGGGGTTATATCTAAGAAACAATTGCCTTACTTCCCTCAAAGATTTACTCTCATGTTTTGTACAGAGTGGTATAGTTTTATGCCTTAAGTTTATAATTAATTGTGTGTATGTGTGTGTGTGTGTGTGTGTGTGTGTGTGTGTGTGTTCGTTTTATGTATGTCTATCCAGCTGTCACAGAATCATTTGTTGGAAAGAGTTTTCTCTGCCCACTATATTGTCTTGGCATCTTTGTCAAAATTTAATGTCTGAAAGTCTGAGAATTTATTTCTTTACTCCTAAATGTATCTATAACTATAGCTTTTGCTGCTTGAGCTAATTAATGGTACAATAATGCCATTTTCTACATATATTAAATCATTATATATGTCTTGGCTCACCTCCCTGATTCAAGTTCCCTAATGCATGAAATTATGTGCAGTTAATTTTTTAAATTTTTTTAATGTTTTTATTTATTTTTGATACAGAAAGAGACAAAGCATGAGAGGGGGAGGGGCAGAGAGGGAAGGAGACACAGAACCGGAAGCAGGCTCCAGGCTCTGAGCTAGCTGTCAGCACAGAGCCTGACGCGGGGCTCGAACCCACAAATGTGAGATCTGACCTGAGCCGAAGTCAGAGGCTTAACCGACTGAGCCACCCAGGCGCCCCTGTGCAGTTAATTTTTAAGCTTCTTGAGAACTAATGTGTTAATTTGCAAATAATAGTTATTTCATCCAAAACTTGATACTTGAGTGAATATTATTTTTAGAGGAAAAAATGAATAGGTCTTATACTTAGATTCTAAAGATGTAGTGGCTATTTTTTCTGTAAAGATAAAGCATTTTTTCATGCCTACATGAAATCACTGATTTTTTCCCCTGGTATATTTAATTTTATTTTCCAAGTTTTTATGTCAATAGATAAAAATACAATTGATTTTTTAAAATAGTTCATCAATATCAGGCATACCTGTTTTATTGTGCTTTGCTTTATTATGCTTCACAGATACTGAATTTTTTGTACAAATTTAAGGGTTGTGGCAACCTTTAAACTGAGCAAGTCTATTGGCACCATTTTTCCAATAGCTTTCACTCGCTTCATGTCTCTGTGTCATATTTTGGCAATGCTTGCAATATTCTAAAAATTTTAAATTATTCTGATGTTTGTTATTGTGATCTGTGATTAGTGATTATAACACCTAAGACCTCAAAAGGTTGTTAGTATTTTTTAGCAATAAAGTATTTTTAACTAAGGTATGCTCTTTTAGACAAAATGTTATTGTAGAATTAATAGACTACAGTATAGTGGAAACATAACTTTTACATGCACTGGGGAACCCCAAAGTTAATTTGACTCATTTTATAAAACAATTTTTTTATGTTTTTTATTTTTGAGAGAGACAAAGTGAGCGGGGTACGGGCAGAGAGTGAGGGAGATACAGAATCTGAAGCAGGCTCCAGGCTCTGAACTGTCAAAATAGAGCCTGTCTTGGGGCTCGAACCCACGGACTACAAGATCCTGAGGTGAGCTGAAGTCAGATACTTATCCAACTGAGCCCCCAGGCACCCCTGACTCATTTTATTGCTACTTGTTATTTTGTGGTAATCCAGAACCAGCCCTGCAATATCTCCAAGGTATGCCTGTAAACAACCTCACTAAAATTGTTAGTTTTAATAGGCATTTTGTTGACTTCTTAGGATTCCTACAAATGTGTTTGTGAAAGAGTTTAGTTTTTCTTCAACATGGATGTTTTTTTATTTCTTTTTATTGACTTACTGTATTACCTGGATCTTCCCAAACAATATTGAATAGAATCGGCAAGAACACACATCTTTGCCACTCTCCTGCACTTTTCCCTGCAAGAATGAGTTTGGTTGTAATGCTTTCACAAGTAAACTTTATTCAGGTTAAAGAATTTGCTTTCTTTTCCTTTTTTGCCAACAGTTTTAATATGAAAACTTGTTAAATTTAAAGTGCTTTTCCTCCATCTATTAATATGTTCATTGGGTTATTTTATTTTGTTTTTTTACTTAAGAAATTTTTTAATGTTTTATTTATTTTTTAGACAGAGACAGAGCATGAGTGGGGAAGGGCAGAGAGAGAGGGAGACAAAGAATTGGAAGCAGGCTCCAGGCTCTGAGCTGTCAGCACAGAGACTGATGTGGGGCTCAAACTCACACACTGGGAGATCATGACCTGAGCCAAAGCCAAATGCTCAACCGACTGAGCCACCCAGGCGCCCCTCATTGGGTTATTTTAATGTTATATGATGAATTATTTTGATGGACTTTAAAATGTGAAAATAAGCTTTTTTTGTCATAAACTCACTTGGCCACAGGTATTAACTAGTCTACTTATTGCTGAAATCAATATGACAATATTGTATAAATGATTTTTATTTCTAGTTAATGAGGCATACTTATGCACATTTAACTATAATATCTTTGTTTGGTTTTGGAATCTGGAAAATGCTGGCCTCATAATGTGTATGGAAACCCTTCTTTCTCTTCTATATCTAAAGAATTTATGTAGCATTGAAAATATATCCTCTTTAAATATGTGACAGAATTCAACAGTGAAGGTATCTATACCTATCATATTATTTTGGGAATGCTTAAATTTAAAATGCAATTGTTTAGTTTATACAGAATTCAAATTTCTTAGCAACTGAATTCAGTTGGTGGCTTGACTGCGGTTGACTGATCTGTTGTCCTTTCACTCAAGTATTTGTGGCCATAGCTGAGATGTTTGAAATGGCTGAGTTCTCTCTTTGTAATTGCTCATCCTGGTTTCAGTAGATTTATAGCAAAAGTTTTAGAGTTTTTTGATGTTTGCAATAAAAAGTAACAGGATCTTACATGTGTGTGTTCAAATAGGGAAAATCATGTCACAAGACCTTAACATGTTTAAGGAGTGGAAAAATAGCCTCCATCCTTTAATGGAAGTTCTGCAAAGGATGTATCCATATATTTTTTAAAGTGTATTTATGTATTTCGAGAGGAGTGAACACACGCAGGAGAAGGGCAGAGAGAGAGAGAGAGAGAGAGAGGGATCCCAAGCAGATTCTGAGCTGTCAGTTAGAAGCTCCAGGAAGAACTTGAACTCACAAACCATGAGATCATGACCTGATCTGAAATCAAGAGTTGGATGCCTAAATGACTGAGGTACCCAGGTGCCCTGAATGTGACCATATTTATTTTTAACACTCAGCTCTCTCATTATAATTTTCATGTATGTGTAAACTAAATTCAAATCCTATCAAGACCCACAAAAGACTCAGCTAATTATGGTATGTGGTTTGAGAATCTGGTCTTTGGCATTGAGTCTGAACACTGATAAAGCCCCCATTATGGGTCACCTTGTTGCCTCATCTTGTAAATAAGAGATAATTTATATTTCTCTGATTTCACCATAGTCATTTCCATTATGTGAAAAACAGGAAGTACACGACCCTCACTGAATGACAGCTATGCTGAAATCCAGTCAGTCACATACCACCGGGTACCCAATTCTTGGTGCAGTGACTATCCTTCGATTAGGCACAGTTCTGCTCTGTGTGTGCGGTTTCATAACAACTTATTTTTCTCTTATCTTGGCTCCACCTTTGTAAATGTCTTTCTGTTACAATGAGATATGGCCCACGTTCACACTTGAGATGTTACTAAGACTCCTTCCTATCTATAGAAAATCAGGCCCTTTTAGATAAGTCTGAATCAAATCTCTTAAAAAATGCATGTCTTTCTTGGAGATGTGATTGTGGTTCACGGCATGACCACTAAAGCCACTTCATAAGTGTTCTCAGCACAGACCATGGCTGCTTTGGGTGGAGCGTCAAAGCGCTATAAGACAAACCCCTTACGATTCTTAGGATCGCTTGTATCTTGCTGAGTGGGTCCCAGGCAGCCTTTCATATCTTCCTGAAATATTAACGAAAGTCTTACAATCATATCCTTAATTTGATCTCCACCTTATGGCCAGTTTAGCCTTGAATATTTTGCTAGGTTGAAAGCTTGGGCATTAGAACAGTCTTATTTTACAACAGATCATATTGCTGTCTCTCAACATATTCTCCAAAATCTGTCTTTAATCCAAACAGGGTCTTCTTTTGTTCATATCTCTCGTTCTATATCTTATTATATGCAAGGCAATGAAAAAGCCAGTAGACATTTCCAACATTCTGCCTGGGAGTCATCTTAATCAGATTCACAACTTCATTAGTATGTCCTCCATCTTTCAAGCTACGAGACAATTTTGTTCTGCCACTACAAATATTCATTAGCACTTTCAGCCTCTAATTGCAGTTTCCTGATTCCTTTTGCATCTTCTATTAAGAGTCTTCTCAACACCCTTTCAAGTTCCCAAGACTAACTGGTGCCAACAGCACATATTATAGGTTTTTGTTATTGCATTATGCTGTTTATTAAATCTCCCTTACCGTATGGCTCAAAACAGGAATGCTTTAGTATTTCTTACAATTTTGTGGGTTGGCCAGACAGTTTGTCTAGTGTTTCTTTCTGTTGTAACCTAAGGGCATTTATCTAGCTTGCTGAGTCTCTTCAATTTGGAAATGCTCAGTCACCTTCACTTCAAATACTGCTTCTGATCTATCCTCTTGTGATACTAAAATTTCTCCTATGTTAGACATTTTAACCAAGTGCTACATATCTTACAGTGTATTTTTCTTTTCCTCATTCCTTTTCCCTTGCACTATGTCCTCTATCTTCAATGCCTCAAATTCACTGTATGCTGTGTTCTACATGTGATAACGCCTAATTTTACTGCTGAGATTGTATTTCAGATATAGGATGTTCATGTCATCTTTTTATTGCTTCAGATTAGTGTTAAAATTCTACCTATTTGCCTCCAATTTGTATCTTTTCCCCCTTATTTTAACACATTAATTATAGTCTTGTTTAGTAAGTCCATGATATCTGGGAATGACTTTATCATTCACTCTTTTTTCTTTAAGGCCATATATATTTACACTTGATGTCATATTTTATTGTATATTGGCTCTTGTAGATGATTATTATAACTTTTTATGATTTTGTTGCATTGCTGTAAAACATGTTTTTTCTAGCAGGTATTTAAATATTTGCAGATCACCTTGATACTGCCAAGACTCTGTGGTGTTAATCTTTGTTAGGGTAGGTGTGTTGTAGACTTCTCTTTACTCATAGCCTTTGTTTTTAAGATATGGCTCTTATAGTGGTTAGTATGCATCAACTTGACTGGGCCACTGAATGCCTGGATGTTTGGTTAAGCATTATTTTTGGGTGTGTCTATGAGGGTGCTTCTGGATAAGATTAACATTTGATTCAGTACACTGAATAAATCTCTTGGAGCATTAAACATATGTGGTTTGAGGTTTCTCAAAGGAAATGAGAGAAATAATTATGCAGTTTTGGAGGACTTCTTTTGCTGATACCTTCTCTTTGAAAACTTGCCCTCAGATTCTAGCCATCTATGCAATTCAGTACAATTCAAAAATGACTACAGTTGTTGGAGAGGGTGTGGAGAGATGGGCACCCTCCCACACTGTTGGTGGGAATGTAAACTGGTGTAGCCGCTCTGGAAAACAGTGTGGAGGTTCCTCAAAAAACTATCCATAGAACTCCCTTATGACCCAGCAATAGCATTGCTGGGGATTTACTCAAGAGAGACAGAAATGCTGAGGCATAGGAGCACATGTATCCCAATGTTCATAACAGCAATGTCAACAATAGCCAAAACATGGAAGGAGCCTAAATGTCCATCACCTGACGAACGGATCAAGAAGATGTGGTATATATTCACGATGGAGTACTACATGGCAATGAGAGGGAATGACATATGGCCCTTCGTAGGAAAGTGGATGGACCTTGAGGGTGTCATGCTGAGTGAAGTAAGCCAGGCAGAGAAGGACAG
>NC_043702.1:156712325-156782771 GCF_006229205.1 Suricata suricatta | reverse complement strand
ATATTACTAGCTGGATATATAAATCATTTCATAACTTATATATTTGTCAATAATCAGATTTAGAAACTAGTTATAATCTTTGTTTTGTAGTAAGGGATTTGGCCTCAACCAAAGAAAGTTCTTGCCTTGGCTCCAGGCTCTAGGAGGTATATTTTAGACCCTTGAATGTGCTCACTGATAGAGGTGACTCTAATATTCATAGTGGGAGCCCTGGGTCACACCTGCTAATTAATGCTCAGGAGGTAGGTAACTCATGGTGAGCTACTCAGCCATGGAATGCCTTTTTCAACCACCAGAAAGTGGGGACCTAGAGATTGAATTCAATCATATGGTAAATCAATCAATCAATCAATCAATCAATCATAAAATTCAACAGAAATTCTGGATCTCAAAGATTATATGAAATTCTCTAACTGGAGATATTCTGTGCTTATCTCTAACTGGAAATATTCTGAAGAAAGGTAATGCTATCCATGGCTTCATGGGAGAAGATGATTGGAAGATCCTATTTGGTCCCCTCCTAGACTCTTCCCTAAGCATTTCGTCTTTTGACTGGTTGTAATTTGTTTCCTTTCCTTGTGATGAATGTATACATAAGAATAATAAATTCAGTTAATATCTTGAATCTTTGTAGCAAATTATAAAATCTGAATGTTATTCTGGGAAACCCCTGAATTCGCATTTGCTTTGAAAAGTTTTGAGCAGATTTAGCAGTGTGGCTAATTGCCAGGTAATGAGTCAGAATAATATGGTCATATAATAGCAATTTGCAAGTCTTTAAATCTATGCGGAGAAATCACCCTTCAAAAGTGAAGAAAAGATAAAGAGTTTCTAAGACATACAAAAATTGTAAGAAATCATCTTAGATCTACCCTATAAGAAATGTTAAAATAAGTTCTTCAGAGAGAAAAAAATATAGAGGTAAGAACTTAGACTTATATAAAAAAAAGAGTATTAGAGAAGAAAAAAATAAAGGTAAAATAGAATATTTTATTCCCCTTATTGTTAATTGATTGAAAACTGTTTAAAGTAACAATAGTAACAATACTGGGTAATTCTAATATATGGATAAGTTAAATAAATGACAGCAATATCGGAAGAAATAAGAAGAAAGTATTGGCAATACTTTGCTACAAAGTATTTGTACTACACATAAAGTGGTATAATGTTACTGGAAGGTAGACTTAGATTAGTTACAAATGTAGATTTCAATCTCAAAGATCACTAATTTTTTTAAATGTATAATTGATATCCTGAGAGGAGATGAAATAGAATCAAATCTAATGCTCATTTACAGAGGAAAGAAAAAAAGAAAGAAAATTAAAAAAAGAACACTTGTGCTAAATAAGAAAGTTACAGAGTAGTTATTAATCCAAATATATTCATAATCTCTCCAAGTGTTCATGGTCCTTATACATCAATTAAAATACAGCAAACATTTGAAAAGTTTAAAAAAATTTGTCTATAATATACTCACACAATATGAAAACACAGACATAAATAAGAGAGAGAAAGATATATCATGCTAAGACTAATCAAAAGAAATCAGCAGTAGCTATCTTAAATTTCCTTAGGAACAAGGAAAATTATCAAGGATAAGGAGGGTACTAATGATAAAGGAGTCGATTCTCTCTAAGACATAAAGTTCTTGAATTATATGCACAAGAGAGTATCAAATACTTGAGGCAAAAATTGTAAGATTGAAAATAGGAATAAACACAACTACTATTATATATATAGTACAGTACATACTATTATATACTCTTTAGATTACTGCTAGATCCAATAGCCAATGAATCAGTATTTAGTTGATCTGAATAGCATGTCAATCAAGTTGATCTAGTAGAAATTAATAGACTACTCCATCCAACAAAAACAAAAGCACATTCTTCTCCAGTTTACATGGAATATTCTCCAAGACAGACTGCAGTGTGGGCCATAAAACATGCTTGAAGAATTTAAAAGAATAGAAGCTGACTATTTTTAAATTTCTCTGGGTCTTATGCTACTAGAAATTAGTGATGGCTAATACATCCCTTACCAGCCCTATTCTTTTTCTCTTACAGGAAATGGCTTTCTGTAAAACACCCTTCCCAATATGAGCTAGGTAAGCGTCATGGATGCCCCCCCCATTTATTTATGACAAGGCCAGAAAAAGACCCTCCCCATTTCCATCTCTGTTTAGTGAATGATTAACTAGACCCTTTGTCTTCACTTAGCAATCAGAACAAAATTTTTGTTCATCAAAATTTGGTTAAGTTTATCCTGTATTCACCAGGATCCTGAACTTTGATCCACTCTCACTCTGAGCCACCAAACAACCCATTCTGAATAGTTCCCAAGTATGGGCTGACCTAAGGATAAAACTTCTCTTATCTGTAGTCTGATCTTTCTACCCTTGCTCATACCACTTTCTCACACTAGGTTCGTTCGTTTTCTTCCTTCCTTCCTTCCTTCCTTCCTTCCTTCCTTCCTTCCTTCCTTCCTTTCTTTCTTTCTTTCTTTCTTTCTTTCTTTCTTTCTTTCTTTCTTTCTTCCTTTCTTTCTTTCACATTGTATTTATTTTTGAGAGACATAGAGAGATAAATCATGAGGAGGGGAAGGGCATAGAGAGAGGGAAACACAGAATGTGAAATAGGCTCCAGGCTCTGAGCTGTCAGCATGGAGCCCAACACAGGGCTCAAACCAACAAACCATGAGATCGTGACCCAAGCTGAAGTCAGATGCTTAACTGACTGAGCCACCCAGGTGCCCCTAGGTTCTTGTAATCATGTTTACAAGCTCCCTTTACAAATGACTTTTCTGCTTAACCTATGAAACTCTTGACAGGTCTCAGTCTGAATCTTCTCCCTATTGCCATAATCCCACACCCCTATTGTATTCATCCCAGTTCCCCACTCTTACAATAATTCTTTACTTTTTAGAATAATCCTTTCAAATAAAATATCTCCTTATCTACATCCAGAATTATTTCTTATTCACAAATCAGAGAAATTGTGCTGTCAAACCATAATGAAACTAAGCTATAAATCTATAACAAAAAACAGCTGGTTATTACGTATCATAATTCTAAATAACATATACATCAATGAAATAATTTAAATGACATTTTAAAAAATCTATTTTGAACTAAATGAAACAAAATTACACAATACCAAAATTGGTGGGGGTACAGAGAAAGCAATGCTCAGAGGAAAATGTATGGCATTAAATATGTATAGTAGAAATGAGGAAAGATCTTAAGTCAATAACCTTAAAAGAAAACCAATGAAACCAAAAGATCAATGAAATTGATAAAGTTCTAACAGATGACCCAAGAGAAAAGACAGAAGACACAAATTTTCAATATTGTAAGTTAAAGAAGCATCGTCACTACTGAACTCACGGATATCACAACAGCATAATAACGGAATACCATGAACTATGAAAGCAGAGGAAATGGATCAGTTATGAGACATAAAAACTTGCAACACTCACACAAAGAGAAATGGATTGCAAAATATGGTTACATCTATGCGAGGAATTGAATCAACAAAAAATTATCTCCCAAAAATGTAAAGCTAAAGGCATAGATGGTTTCACTAGTGAATTCTACCAAACATTTAATTAAGGAAAAAGGTTTATCAGTCTCCCACAATCTCTTCTAGGATATAAAGCAGAAGGTAAATTTACTAACCCATTCTATGAAACCACCGTTAATGAGTAATGATTAATACTAAAATCAGATAAAGGAAAACTACTGGTGTATTTTTCCTGTATTTCCAGTATTTCTCATGAAAACAGATGCAAAAGTCAACAAAATATTAACACATAGAATCCAAGAATGTATATGAAAAATTACACGTCCTGACCAAGTTGGATTTATTCCAGGGAATCAAGGCATGTGAAATATTTGAAAATCAAATAATACAATCTATCATATCAACAAGATAAAGAAGGGAAATTATATAATGGTGTTAGTGACAAAAAACATTTGACAATAAATATTCAAAATCTATTCATGATAAAAACATTACAATTTTCACCTAAGATTATAGAAGTTCCTCAATTTAATAAAGAGCATCTACAACAAAAGCGATAGCTAACATCACACTTAATCTTGAAGAACTGGATGCTCTCAGCCTAATATTGGGATTAAGGAATGGATGTTCTTTCAACACTTATTATTTCTTAATATTTATTTATTTTTTAGAGAGACAGAGATAGAGAGATAAAGTCTGAGCAGAGGAGGGCCAGAGAGAGAGGGTGACACAGAATCCAAAGCAGGCTCCAGGCTCTGAGCTGTCAGCACAGAGCCCCACATGGGGCTCCAACCCAAACCATGAGATGACCTGAGACAAAGTCGGATGCATAACCTACTGAGCCACCCATTGTGCCATCACCACTTCTAATCAACACCTTACTGAAAATTCCTGCTAGTGCAATGGAACAAAGAAAAATTTGGTACATGTACTGGAAAGGAAGAAATATAACTCTTTTATTCACAGTTGACATAATTGTCTATGTAAAAATCCCCAAAATTAACACAAAAACTCCTTGAAATAATGAGAGAATATAACTAAGTCACAAGATCCAAGGTTATTAAACAAAAGGTGATTGCTTTCCTATATGCCAGTAATGATCATTTTACATTTGAAAAATTTTTAAAGGACATTTATAATAGCACAAAAATTATGTAAGATGGGCTTCAAGCATCTGGTAGTCCAATAAAGTAAAGGAGTGGTAAACAAAAAAATGGTGGACATGTGAGTGAGACAGAGTAGCCAACTGAAAAAGCTTCAATCCAGTATAAATAAACACACCGAATAAATAAATAGGTGCTGGGGGAGAATAGACAAAATTCCATGCAGATTTTTTCAAATAATCACAATTAGATACTCCATTCTTAAGGGAGGAGTTCAAAATTCCCTATTTCTTTGCAAAGTGACATCTTTCCAAAGTGTACAATAAGCAAAGAAAGAAAAAATAGTAAATTTCTAATGGAGAAACACAATAAACACTACCTTTACCAAGTGATCATGAATAACATCAGCAGTGTTAGTCCTGTTGATATCAATTACTTGTGGTATAAAAAGAAATATATTTGGTCCTCCTGGTTTCTGCTACAGAGCTCCTATAACTTAGAATTTTCTAAGTGATAGAGGTATCTTTTGTTAATCATAAGTACCCCATTTTGACAGTACCTGGGTTTATGCTACTGAAGTGACCTAGGGTGAAGGTCCTGGTTCAGGGTAGAGCCAGACATAAGAAATACAAACTGATTGGGGCTGGGAAATTTCAACCCCACCCATTGACTTCTGGGAAATGGAGAGGCAGAGTTGGAATTAAACTCTATAAAGACCTCTGAACTAGGAGATTTTGTGAGCTTCCAGGTTGATGAATGAATCTTTAAATGAGAGTAACACACCCCAACTCTAAGAAGATAGATGTCACCACTCTAGAACTGAACTACCCCTTATCCCCATGAACCTCTTTATCTGGCTATCCTTTTGAACTCTGTATAATAAATGTTCTTTATATTAAAATAGTCAACAAAAGTAATTCCCTGGGTTCCGTGAGATGATTTAACAAATTTTCAAAATTTAGGAAGAAGTTGTAAACCTCTAATTTGTTGCCCAATTCGATAGAAGGGTGAGTAATATGGGGATCTAGAACTTTCAGTTGGTGTCTGAATGTGTGTGTGTGTGTGTGTGTGTGTGTGTGTGTAGGTCTTGAGGGACTCCTTAATCTGTGGGGTTTGCACTAACTCTGAGTAGTTAGTGTCAGATTAAATTGAATTGTGGGACAACCAGTTGGTTATCTTAAAGAATTAGAGAATTTTTCTGTGTGGAAACCCTCAAGGCATTTAGTGTCACAGTATGGGTGTGAATACAAACAGCACTTTATTGTACCCTTGATATAATGTAATGAAAAGGAAACTTTCCTTCTCTAGTCTTCCTACCTAAAAACTCAAACCTCATTCTAATGGGGGGGGGGAGGGTAATCAGACAAATACTCATTGAGTGATATTATACAAAATACTTGACCAATTATCCTCAAAACTATCAAGGATATAAAAAAATATCAAAGAGGAGTCTAAAGAGACATGATAACTAAATATAATGTGATATATTAGAATCTTGGAGCAGAAAAAATAAACTAGATAAAAGCTGTGAAAATATCAAAAAGGGTGTATGCTAGTTCATAATAATGTCTGAATTATTGGTTGATTATTGGTTGGTATGAATTACTTGTTGATTAATTATCACAAATATATTGTGTCAATATAAGACATTAATGATAGGGAAAACTAAGTACAAGATATATGGAAATTCTCTATACTATCTTTGCAAATTTTTAATACTCTAAAACTTCTAAAATCATTTCTTTACACTGCAAATTTTCACCTATACAGGTCCACATCTTTCTATTCTGTCTTCAGCCATTCTTATCTCTAAACATTTTAAGGCAATTTTTATATATGATGTGGAAAAGGAAGAAGAAGGATAATTACCAGACATAGTGACTGCCTTGAGTTAATACAGTATAATAAAATATATTTATGTGAGAATTATATCAAGTATTTAACCACTATATAATAATAGCTATAGCTAATCATTTTTGATTGTTTAATATTCATTTCTAAATCTTTTATGGGCAATAGTTATATATATGATAGATAGATAATAGATATATAGAATGATGATATATAGAGAGATAAATGATAAATATAGACAGAGAGATATCTTTCTCAGAATCCAGAACATGTCTTCCATATAAATATTTGTGAATAAATAAATGCATCCTGTATTCCATAGCTAGTATTATAAGATATTATCAATCATGATATTTTTCATATATATACATATACACATATATCCATTTCTAGAGATTTCATTTCTAGATATAAAGTATTTTATCACCTTCTAATTTTATTTTCTTCATATCATGGTGTTTTATTCAATTATCTCATAATAAAACAGACCTCAAGAGGAACAGAGGAAACTGTAAACTAGGAATACTAACAATACTTGTAGTAACAAACTTGTAAACAGAATCATCTCTATGAAAAAAAAAATGCTTTTTATATTGTTACAAGAATTTCTATGAGTCCAAGGTTTTTTCTCAAGAGAAGGCAAATACTTTTATCCTTTTAGTGACTGCCTGATATTTTCACAGAGGGTTATTATAATGATCACAGGTAATGCATCACCAGGCTCTTATATGCTGTAAAATTTACGAGAGAGATGTATTTGTCAAACTCTGTGAAGGCACTCTGTGGTTGCTTATGCAGGATTAGTTTTGCTGGAAGTCCAGCAGACAAAGGCCATTTAATAAACTCTTCGCTGCTAGTCAAAATGATATCCTACTGATACCATCTGGATATCTGTTGGAATCAAGTTTAGCTCTACTGGTAGGAGTCCGAGTTGGGTCAGTAAATAACTTCCTGTACAGATATGTTTAAACAAAGCTGTTTAATCAGTATGCTGGTTGACTCGTTATATTATAATCTTATGATTTGATAGGATAGGGACTTTAATGATACAGACAAAAGGTTTTGATAATTTATTTTTAAAAACTCTTGCAAAGTAAAATAAGTATTTAAACTTTTCCATTTTACCTAATAAATAGTCATTCCAACAATTACCTTTCTTGTTTCACATAGATTACAGTCCTATATAATTTCATCAATTTAAATCCACAGGCATAGGGTCATTTGTGCAATCATTCAGTCCTTGTTTCCTAGGAAACAGACTAGTCAAGAGATGAAAGATGGCCACCTACTTTCTTTACAACTATTATTTGATCTTGTGCTAATCCATGTAATTCAAAAATTCTTTTTTCTTATTGCTCAGATTCTGCTGTAGTTTTAAGGCCATTTTAGAACTTCATTTTCATTTAATATTTTACAAAATCCTAAAATAGAATTGTTACTGACATTCAAAATGGTAAAATTCTTCACTGGTATAATTCATATTGAAATTCTAAATTCTACTCCAATAGAAATGAACAATGCTATCACATAGTTGGGAAAATTGAACTGTGATAAATTCTTATCTGGAGAGACAGGTAAAGAATATAACATCTTGAAAAAGATATTATGATATTAATTTTCATACAAAATAACATATTTTTTAAAAGATGGAATTGAAATTACATTGAGTGCTGAAAAGTAACACAGAAGAGTTTTCTACATATACATATGCATACATATGGTTTACAATCATGAGAGTCTGGGAAAATAGCAAAAAGATGCTCAAATACAATATGTCATTTTTCACCTATTCTAGAATTGAGTCTTTACAGATACTCTTGACCAGCTTGAAAAGACAATTTATGCATAAATAAGCTGTATGTTAGTAAATAGCTATGCAATAATAAGTACACTAAAAATCTTTTTCTCAAAACTTAATTTATCACTCCACTATTGTCCTTATCAAATGCACCGTAGGTCATGTCCTTTTTTGAGACTGTTTACCGATTTCAAAATATGGTACAGATAACTTGTTTCTTACAAAATAATACCTGAAGGCTACACATTGGTATTTTGAAAAGTTATCCTGATCTCTGGATCTGAGGCAAACAATGTTCTGTCCAAAAGGACAAGGTTTGAATTTTAGCTAGATGATAGATAGAACTTGAGGACAAACTCTTTGGGATTCAGGTATTATCTGTTTAACTTGCCTTAAAACTAGCAGGCTTTGAAAAATTGTTAAAAAAAAACCCTTAAGCCTTTAATTAAAAAAGTACATTTTTTATTATTTTAAATTGTGGGTTATGTTATATGGAATTAACAACTTGCATTATTAAGTCACAGAACAGGATTCTGAAACTTGTCATTTGAAGCATGTATTCTGCTTGAAAATTTTTTCTAGTAACTATACTGATAACTATATATAATTATAGCTTTTCCCTATAACTAACTGATAACTATGAAATAAACTATATATATAACTAAACTATATATAATTTACATACAGTATTATAAATTATATATAGTATTATATATATTCATTTTATTTTGTTCCACATTCTCTACTTTCTGCTAATAAGTGTCAAACCTCTTCCAATTTTGTTCAATAAAAGACAGTCGATTTTATTCCTACGTGTGTGTTATCCATACTCTTTAGTCAGGGAGGTTTATTAGATGTTCTGATCATCCCTCAGATTATGAGCATCCTCAATTAGCCCTTTCCACAGTCTTCTTTGGAGGTCATTGCATATTTCTGACATATTGTAATTCAGGTTATAGATGTCTCATTTTGTTCCAGTGGAATATTCATGACTGTTTTTCCTATTTTCTTATTAACATATCATACTATTTATTAGAAAGGAGACAATCCAGTGATATTTTTCTTATATCATTTTAAATATAAATATTTCAGGGGTGTCATGGTGGATCAGTCAGTTAAGCATCTGTTTCTTGATTTTGGTTCAGACCATGATCTTGTGGTTCATGAGTTTGAGCCCTGCATTGGGCTGACACTGCGCTGACAGTGTGGAACCTGCTTTGGATTCTTTCTCTCCTGTCTCCGCCCCTTCCTTGCTCTTATGCTCTCTATCTAAAAATAAATAAATCAACTTAGAAAAAAATTAAATATAAATATCTCATATTCTTTACCTTTTTGTGTACTTCTCTTATGTTTTCTAATCTAATATAGGATTTTATGAGATGTCATAATCAAGCTCAAACGCATCTAGTTTTGAGAAGTTTTTTCAATCAGATACCATAAATAAAGGTTTAAATATTTTATTACATGACAAATTGTTAATTAAATTTGTACCTAAGTCTGTCACCAGTTTATGTCTTGACTTGATACTGAATGGTGTCCTGAAAAATCACTGTAGATAGCATAAGAGGGGAGAAAGAGTAAATTTGGACAACCTTCACTCTAATTAACTTGTTAATATTAGGTGACCAAATGTCATAAATAGATAGGCAGTTAGGATCAAGTTAAAGTATTTGGAAAAGTAGTTATTTTGGATTCTGTGGCTCAATTCCAATGTTGTGTGTGTGTGTGTGTGTGTGTGTGTGTGTGTGTGTTTAGCTTCCACAAAACACCAAGTGATTCTCAAACACAGGTTAAGGGCTCAGTCCCATAAGACTTTACTGCCATTAACACTTCAGAAGTTAGTCACAAGCCCTTGTCTGCTACCTGTGCTCTGATCAACCTGCTACAGACTGAAGGTTCCTATGATCTCCTCCTGGGATTTCAGATGCCATCAGAAGTTCAGGCTGTTCACCTGTACTTCTGATGAACTGGTTATAAATCAGATATTCTACACCCCCCTCCTTGGGTTAATAAATTTTCTAGAGTGACTCACAAACTGAAAGAAATATTTACTAGATTATCAGTGTATTATAAAAGGATGTAACTCAGAAACAGCCAGATGGGAGAGATACATTGGGCAAAGATTGGGGAAGAGGTACCGAGTTTCCATGTTCTTTCTGAGCATGCAACTTTCCCGAAATCTCCAGGTATTCACGAATCTGGAAGCTCTCTAAACCCTGTCCTTTGCGTTTTTATGGAGGCTTCATTACACAGGTATGTTTAATTAAGCCCTTAGCTTTTATTGATTCACCTGTTGGCCAGGTGAATGGGGAAAACCCGGGCCCTGAGGCCTCAACCCAGCCCCTCGCTAGATGTAGCCAATGGTTCTTGGTCTCATCACAAGAACGAATTCAAGGACAGATATAAGTGGGAAAGGTTATTTATTTATTTAATTTTTTAAACATTTGTTTATTTTAAGAGAGATATAGAGCATGTGCAGGCAGGGGAGTGGCAAAGAGATAGGAAGAGAGAGAATCCCAAGCAGGCTCTGCACCATTAGTAAGAGTCTGATGTGGGGCTTGAATTCACTCATACTCACAAACCAGGAGATGATGACCTGAGCTGAAATCAAGAGTCGGATGCTAAACTGACTCAGCCACTCAGGTGCCCCTAAGATTCTGAAGCAGGCTCCAGGCTCTGAGCTGTCAGCACAGAGCCTGATGAAGGGCTAGAACCCATGGACCATTAGAGCATGACCTGAGCTGAAGTAGGGAGCTCAGTGGACTGAACCACTCAGGCATTCCTCACTTCAACTAACTTTCAAAGTGACAGACGTTACCTGATTAGAGCATCTACTCATGTTGCCATGAACTAACCCTTTACGGAAAAAACAAGTGAAGAGAGTAGTCATTAAGAGTGTAGATTTTGAGGCCTAAGTGCACAATTTACAATTCTAATTCTGTTAAGAAATAGCTGTTAGTAAGTCACTTAATCTGTGTTTCTCAGTTTATTCATCTCACTGTAGGATTGTGTATAATTAGTTTCTATCAAGAAAGATTATTATTCGAATTACAGGAGTTAAAATATATCAGTACTTAGCACAATGCTTCATATATTGTAAATATTTTTGTCTTTATTATATACCTTGTGCCCTATTTATTCAACATAATATGAGAACAGAATCAATCTTCTGATGCTTTGGAATGAATATAAATGAGTATCATACCCTATGAAGTATTAATTAGTAGTACATGTGTATCAGTGAGAAGGAAATGGATACAACTCTTAAACATGAATTTAAAATTTAAATGCAACCATTTATTTTTGCCATAGGTATAAAAACCTAAAACTAGCAAATGCATTTTAAAAATACATGGAGTGAGAATAGTAAGACAAGCGATGGTTTATATTTTAAAACTAATTTGAATACAATCTTCTGCATCAAAACTAAGTGGAGGAATTATTGCATTTTAGCAATTCAAATCCATTTCATTGCTATCTTAACTTTGAGATTGCATACACTTTATTTGGTCAGTGCACCCAAAGAAAAACTATTTTCACACATAGACATGGCAAGACTGAATGAAGGAAACCTCATTTAAAATGGAGTCGAGAGGAAGGTCTCTCTTGCCCTATTACTCCCTTATAAATTGAAGAGACTACCTGCTCTTTCTGATAGGAAGAAGCCTGTACTTTATCTAGTAGGAGGGGAAAGAATTTCTCTTTCCCTGGCAACAGGCCAGCCAACTGAGACACTGTTAGAACTCAACCAATGAAAAGCCACTATGAAGTATAGTAACTTGAAGTAAGCTCTCAGTTTACTCCAGTGGAATTTTTGTTTAAAACACTCCCCAACACCACCCCTCCTTCTCTATAAAATATTATTCTCCTCCTTTGTTCTTCACTCTTGCCTATTGTTTTGCTGTACCTTGCATGACCCAAGTTGTAATGCTCTGCCTATCCCGAGCAATCCATTTTTGCCGGGAAAATAACTGACAGTTTTATTTTTAAGGTTAACAACACTAAAGAAATCAGACAGTCTGAAATAACCACACATATTCCTTGTTTTGACTGCCAAGAATAGAAATGAGAATGATGGCTCAAACGAGGGAGGAGATTTTTTTTCACTAAACATAAAATTAATTATGTTAGAGGGCAGCCCAGAGCAGTTGCTACACTCTTTTCTTTCTGCTTCCCTTTCCTTAGCAAGTGACTTTCATCCAAAAATCATATCTTTATGCCAGAGATCTGCTGGAGTTCTAACCAATATTTTGGTATTATACACAGTCATGCAGCTGAAGGAGAAAGAGACTGGGCAAGAGAGATTCTTACAATGTTTGGCTACTAATAAGGAGCTTTCTAGTAACTTCCAGACCAAAACTTCACATGCATATCATTGATTTTCTCTAGCTGTAAGGGAGGTTGGAAAGACCATTGTTTAGATATCATTTTACATTTGATTATTGTGTATGATTAACAAAATCCATTGAATGTGAGTTTCAATATTTTAGGCAAAATAATAAAATGACTTTTTCCCACAAAAAGAAGTAAATATTAGAGAAGTAAGGCATTCAGTACATATTTATGGAAATTAAGGTGATCAATACTAATGTTTTGTAATAAAAATCTAAAGATTTTTTCAAGAAAAAATTCTGAGTTCTTACAGGTCAGAAATATGCATTTATTTCTAAATTGATACTGAGTGTGGGGACAGTGTACCACCTAAACAAATCTCCAAGTATGCATAAAGAATTAACCAATTCTGACCAATTCCTTTCCCTCCATGATTGAATTGTATTTTCAATCTTATTTTGAGCTCCTTTTAAATGTGGTTGAGGTAAGGAATTTGAAACTAAATAGAAAGCATTCTTCAAAACAAGGACACATTTATATGTCCTTTACAGTGATGAATATCTTTTAAAAAACATTTGTCATAAGTAGGCTAAATTCTTATATTCCATCTTAGAGAAATGTCACGCTGAGGTGATGTTTTAAAAATGAAGTCATTCCTTAGCTATCTTGGCTGAACTTATTTTCAATGACTAAAAGAATATTCATTCCAGGAATGAACAAAATTCCTTCAAATAAAATTACTGAACTCTCACTAGCTAGGAACATGCATTTATTTCAAAATCTATCACAAATGCGTGAGACTATTTTCTATCTGACAGGAGATAAAAACGGAATAGTGAGCAGAGGACAGATCATGCAGGGTATTGTAAGCAATATTAAGGACTTTTTTTTATTTTAGTCAAAAAAGAATGGGAAGCTTCTGAAGAGTCTGACAAGAAGAGATGACACAAGCAGTTATTCATTTTAAAAGTATAACTCAAGGTGCAGTTTGAAGAATTGATTAGAAGTAAAGAAGAGTTGGGGTGACCGGGGGCTCAGTGGGTTAAGTGTCCGGCTTCGGCTCAGGCCATGATCACATGGTTCGTAGGTTCGAACCCTGCATCGGGCTCTGTGCTGACAGCTAGCTCAGAGCCTGGAGCCTGCTTCAAACTCTGTATCTCCCTCTCTCTCTGACTCTCCCCTGCTTGTGCTGTCTCTCTCTGTCTCTCAAAAATTAAAAAAAAAATTTTTTAAATTAGAGGTAAAGAAGAGTGGGTTTGTATCCAATTAGGAACATGTTATAATTTAGAAAATAAATGATTGTGCTATGGACTAAGATAGTGGCAGTGGGAACAAAAAGAGTTTATTCAGAGGTAAAATGAATATGACTTATGATTTATTGGGAGGAAGTGACAAAAGTGACTTACAGACTCTGGCTTGAGAAAATTCATATTGGTTATTACCATTTAATCAGAGGCACGGAACTAAAGAAGAAGCTTGGAAGGTGTTATGATGTGTATATTTTAAATATTCTGAATCTGAGATTTGGAAATATTCAAGGAAAGTATCTGTTGCTTTGTGGCTAACCATTTCTACAATTCAAGAAAGGAGGCTGGGAAAACATAAATCAAATGTTGCCTGCATATAGCTTAATTACAGAAATTCAAGTGTATGAGATCACTTTGTGGACCAAAAGAGGGCCTTTGATAAAATTCTAAAAATGCCCACATTCCAAGAAGAGGTCAGCATAGAAGAATGAAAAAGAGCACGCATACATATAAATGGCAGACACAGAAAGAGTGTTGTCCTAGAAGATATGAGGAAAGATTTGTGTTTTTAAAGCACAGTCATTTCAAAGATTTCTAAGTATTTATTTGAGACAATATTGTCATGCTAAGTGAAATAAGTCAGGCTGAGAAGCACAGATACCATATGTTTGCGCTCATAGGTCTAACAGGAGAACAGGAAAAACCTAATGGAGGACCAGGGGGAGGGGAAAGGAGAAAGAGAGTTGGGGAGAGAGAGGGACGAAAAACCTGAGACTATTGAATATTGAAAATGAATTGAGGGTAGAAGGGGGGGAAGAGGTGGTGGTAATGGAGGAGGGCACTTGTGGGGAAGAGCAGTGGGTGTTATATGGAAATCAATTTCACAATAAACTACTTAAAAAAACACTGTTCACTGAATTATCCAGTGGTCAGCTTGGAATGAGCAACTTCAGGAGTGTTAAAAGGGGATAGACCAGAACAGAAGTGGTTGAAGAAGTAAAAAATGAAAAATTTGTAGACCACAGTTCTGGACTTCAGAAATTTGGTTCCAGAAGAGAACCAAATGGCAAGAAGTGATTAAACAGTGACCTGAATACATAGCATTTTAGAGATCAAGACTTCAGCTTTTTAAATACTGGTAGGTTGTAGTCAGTAGAGAGGGAATATAATATGAGGTAGAGTTGGGAGAAATTACAACGGACATCAAAATTTTCCTAGAATGTGGGTATGAATATGATCTAGAAGCAATTTATAAGAGATAGTTCAAAAGATTACTTGAAAAATAAATATATAAGAAAGATATGGAATAAAGTACATTGTTAGATTTTGTTAAATAAAGTTGAAGGAGTAACTAAATCTTGAGGAGGTTATATATAAAAGAAATGAAGAAAGGTTATATATTGAAAAGTGAAATTATCTAAAGAGAGACCAGGAAACTGTTTTGGTTATATTCATAAAATATAATGGCATAGCAATTAAAAGAATTCCATTGATGATGTTATTAATTTACAGAGGTCCAAATATTCCTGGTTGTGAGATATTCTTCAGATGTCCTCAGTAGCCAGACTGAGTGTTTGGGGGGAAGTCTGGTGAGATTTACTTGCACACTGGATGAGAGTTGAAACATGGAATATTGGCATTATAGCAAAAGCCACAAAGACAAGGTGATAGTGGATGCATATGAGAAAATACAAAGGAAACAGAAAGTTATTTTAAAGAATAGTTTTGAGAACAATTAAAGAGTATGGGGAGGGAATTAGCTGATTTTGGAAGTAGGAATATTTCATATTATAAGTTTAAGTTGTGCCCATGGAAATGTGTATTTTAAGAGTCTGGAGGAGAAGGTACTGGAGGTGAACAGGTCATGGAGCTGAGAAGACTATTTTCTGTATTACCTACTTAGGTACGTTCTGAAATCAGTAACCAAGAATGAGAGTTCCAGGATTGTGGAGAGGAGAGCTATAAACCAGTTACCTAAGCTTTCAATTAAATAAGAGGAATGATCAGGCATTTGGTAGAAAATAGATACTTTGAGAGGTAGGGGTGTTTAAGAAAATTGCATTACTTTAAAACAGAAGCAAGTGCTTACTGCTTCATCCAATAGTTAAAAATGAATGAGGGGAGAAGATAAAGAGAAGAAAAAATAGTATGGAAGTAGGGGGAAGAAGACAATCAACCTAAGTCCTGAGTATGAAGTGAGGATGATTTGAAAAAAAGACAGGGTTCTACTTTGGGGGCCTCAATAAAAACAGCACTTTAGGGGAGAGACAGACCTCCCTATATTATTCTTTATGGCTGCTCTCTCCCCACAAATGTATTCTTGGTAACACATCTAAAAAGCATTGACCATTGCTTCTTCCTACTTTACACACTCCTCTCTGACTCAACATAATAATAAATCCTAAATGTAATATGAATTTAAACTTATGACTTACAGAAGTGTTTAAATTCCAAGGGAGGTTTTTCCTGGGGAAAAATGGTTTAAAATATCTGATAACATAATAGTCCCTGAATTTTCTTTTCTTATACCATTTGTTACACCTAAAATTTTTCATGGTAATTGTCTGACCATTCTTATAAGCTGTAACTATTGTCATATACTTGAAATCTTGTATGAATATGTATGATATCTATACCTATATGAATGACACTTAGCACACACTATCTGGTGTTCTCATTGATATTTTATCTGTATCTATGGTTATCCCAAACACAATGTTCCAGTGTATAAATATAAATATTTAAAATATATTTGTTTTCATCCTTGAACACTGAAAGCACTGAAGTTGTTTATTTATTATTATTTTTTAATGTTTATTTTGAGAGAGAGTGAGAGAGAGAGAGAGAGAGAGAGAGAGAGAGAACAAGCAGGGAAGGAGCAGAGAGAGAAGGAGACACAGAATCTGCAGCAGGCTCCAGGCTTTGAGCTGTCAGCACAGAGCCCGATGTGGGGCTTGAACTCATGAACCGGAAGATCATGACCTGAGCCAAAGTTGGACCAACTGAGCCACCCACGCATCCCTGGAGTTGTTTACTTAGGTTAATATAGACTGTTCTGTTAGTGTAGGATGACATCAAAAATCCATGGAGTCCCTTGGGATGACACACTGTCACTGAGAAATAGCAGGAGTGGATACATTTTAGAAGTTTCTTTATTCAGATCATTGAAATTCCATGAGGTTGGTAGAGTACATAGAACTTAAAATTGTTTTTACATTGAAACCTTTGAAAAAACACTTGCTAATGTCAGCATATACTGGTGTTCCAGGCAACAGAGGTTGATAATGTTTTAAGGAATCAGGAAAATAAAATTGTGAGTAAAATCCAGTGATGTCAGTTTAGAGATTATCTAGTTAGTGTTCCCCAACATTTGCTCTATATTGGAGTCCTCACAGACACCACACATTCCCTTTAGTGACATGTTTCGTTACTCATAAGGATTCACCAATGTTTGTCTAAATGAGAACCCCTGATCTCTCTCAGCCTCATTTTACAGAGCCTCAAAGGTTGTGACTTTTTCAAGGTCACATGATAATTTTGTGACACAATTTAGAATGGAACACAGGGATGCTGAACTATAATTCAGAATTCTTAATATCACACCCATTTTCTTTCTGTCACTCATTACAATTACTGTGCAATTTGGTTCTCTTAACCATATATCATGACTTAATTATCTCTTATGAATGTAACTCTTATGACCGCCTCTGATGGGGACAGGAGAGTGATCTCTGCATGAGCCAACAGGAAAACGCAACATCTTACATGTAGAAAAAAGTGATTTAGAATAGGAAAAAAACAGTTCTACTCTTCTCTGAGAATTTGAAAATTCATGGCTTTTGTTTGATATTCCAAATGCAGCAGCACTACTTAGGGAAAATAAAAAATATATTCAGAATAGTATTACAGACTGGGAAAGAGACTGAAAAACCCTGAATAGTTAACATATTTGAGGATCCTTAACCTGGAAAAAAAATTGAAAGGAATATAATAAATAATAATAAATAATAAATCATAATAAATGATTTATAATTACCAAGATTTTTACAAAAATGTTTAATGTTTATTTATCTTTGAAAGAGAGAGAGTGATAGAGAGAGAGGAAGAAAGAGAGAAGAGAAGGGGAGGGGTAGAGAAAGAGGGAGACAGATCTGAAGTAGGCTCAAGGATCTGAGCTGTCAGCCTAGAGCCTTATGTGGGACTCCAACCACAAAATCCTGACCTGAGCCGAAGTCAGACACTTAACCAAGTGAGATACCCAGGCACTCATCCAGAATTTTTTTTGACATTTATGTTGTTTTTCAGAGACAGCAAAAGACAGAGCAGGAAAGAGACAGGATCGGAGAGAGAAAAAGACATAGAATCGAAATGAGGCTCCAGGTTCTGAGCTGTCAGCCCTGAACCCCCACACAGAGCTCAAACTCAGGAACTATGAGATCATGACCTGAGCTGAAATGACTTAACCAACTGAGTCACCCAAGTGCTCCTAAAATTATCGGGATTTTTATAAGATTCCTGTAATTCCTAAATCTTAATGAGTTTTGGTAATGTGGATTTAGATTTGAAATCAGTGTTCATTTCAGTGGGTAGAATTAAGATCTGAATGTGGAAGCACAATGAAAAAAGATGCTTACTGATTAACCTTAGAGTGCATGTTTATAGAACTGCCTCCAAAATGCAAGTCAACTCTATATAGAGACTTCTCCATCCCTGAAATATAAAACTAAGTCAAAATATGAGTTGAATTATATTTTTGAGTCTGGTGATTCATGCTAAGACAATAGTGTCCCTCAAATTTCTGGGAATCTACTGTCCCATCACCCTTAAAGATCGATATTTCATCATCTATCTTGATCTATTTAAGCAAGATCTCTATTTCTAAGCTGAGAAGTTAAACTGTACTTATTTTGAAATCTATCTTTTAATGTTTTTACCCAATAATTTCCCAATATGCCTTTTCCAGTATTACATAAGCTGTCTCTTTACTGGGAATTACTCCCCATTTGGAGAGCTTCAGACAAATGAAATTCTTACCCATTAAAAAGGGCAATCATCTTATCATGTACTATAATTTAATTTTAAACATTTTCTCTGCTAATTTCCCCCACCAAATTATCTAATTTTACTCTGAAATTATGTAGGATATAATTAGCATTCACTCTTGGTTATTTCCTTGTTAAATGTTTTCCATATAAAGTGGAATGGGTTAAGAAACCCATAAATTACCCCCAGACAAGAGGTATTTGTGAGTGAACCATACCTTTAATCAGCATAACTATAAAACCCCAAATCTTGACTGAAATGAACAAATCTATATCACCAGACGGCAATGGAATATATCAGTGAATGAACTAAATTTAGATTCAGGGGACATTCTATCACGGTAACTAACTTTTTAGTGTATGCCAACTCTATATTTAGTTTTGACATCTGACAAATAAAGCCAATACATATTGTTTCATTATTTAAAAAATATTTTAAAAATACTCAATAAAAGCTAGTTCTTTACTAGACTTCCAGAAAACAGAAACCTGTGGAACCAAATGCAGCATTTAAGATGACTTGTTTATAAGATCTTTGATTTTTTTTTATTTTTACAACTTTGAGAACTTTTCCTATATACTAATAAAGAGGGAGAGCAAATTATACAAAATTGTGGTTTTACTACATTGATATCATAACAAATGCATTTTCTTATTTATTAACTATAAAGAAAGAATGAGGAATAAAGGAGAAAATAAAGCTCATGAAAATCAGACTTAACCAACATCTCAGATAAGAAAATTCCTTTTGATAAAGTATGGAAATCATAATCCATACAGATATTAAAATAAAATATAGCAAATTGGTAGAATACTTCCCATAATACTAAAAAAGTTTCAAAGAATGTAATTGGGTATTCAGATATAGGTGTGCAGTGGTCATTTTTAAAAGCTGTACAATGATGCTATATCACCTTGATAGAAATAGATTAGAACAAACATGTAATTGCAAAAGTCAATTAGAATTTGAGAAGGAAGTATTATTGCTGTTGGGATATTTGTATCTTAGTAGAATTGGTTATAGTGTTTATAGTTAATGAACTGATATAAGAGATTCTCCCAAATTGTGTTTATGTCTAATTCCTTCTTGTTGCAGCTATATAAATAAGGGAGGGAAATGAATGGAGAATAAAATAAGGCAATGAAAAGAATAAATATGTCTGGTGGCTTTAATGTGCCTGGTGACTTTTTGAGACCTTTTGGTAGGGAGGGAAGGGAGGAGGGAGAAAGAAAGAGAGAAGGGAGAATATTATTAACTGATACTTTGGTTATTATTGATTGCACCTATACACAGTATACTAATGCCTTAATTCAAACCACTTATGTTCTTTTTTAAATTTTATTTTTAAGTAATCTCTCCAACCCTGAGATCAGGAGTCACATGCTCTACCAACTGAGCCAACCAGGCACCACCCCCTTATGCTCTTGTTTCTACCAACACACTATTTTATATTCCAACTACCTTTCTAGTCCACCATATGACCTAACAAAGCCCTTTATTTATCTTCCAAAAAAAACATCAGGAATGTTTCCAGAACCCAAGTTTCATAATAAAATAAACTGATTTCTGATTAAAATCACCCCGTAAGTACCCATATTTGTAGAGAACAACAAAAATACCTTAAGAAAATATCAAACACTGCAAATGGAAAAGTCACAGGAATAAAAGATACAGATTAGGGAATTTACTCAATGGTATTCTAATAGTATTGTATGGTGACAGAGCATAGCCACTCTTGTGGTGAACATATTACATCATAGAAACTTATTGAATTGCTATGCTTTATATCTGAAACTAACATAATGTAGGTCACCTACACTTCAACAAAATATATATCAAACACTGCTAAAACTAGTCACTTTACAATAAGCAATCATGAATCTCATTACCCCCTCCTTTTCTTTCTCCCTGTTTACTATGCTTGTGACCTATTACAGATAATAAATATTCCACCCTGCATTCAAGATGCCTGTTACAAAGTATGCCCCCTACTGCAATATTGTTAATCAATTTAACTGTCCTACTACCCACCACTACACATATGGTGTATGTGTCTATTACACGGTTGCATCAAGATATTTTACTGACTATAAATCTGTAAATCTACAGAAAACCAGTGATTACTTATAGTGAGTCTTATTTGAATCTGAAAGCCACTAAAACTCAGGTCCTTGATTGATTGTTTTACCAATATGGTTATAAAATTGCAATTATTTGTGTAATCAATGAATATAAAAAGTCATGCATTAAAACTTTCCTCCGCAAGTTACAAATTTGTATTATGGGTACAAATTTAAAGATATAAGTTCCCATTTCCAGTTTTTCTGTACAAATTTTTCACATATTTTACCTTAAAGTTAACATTTTTTAATTTTTAAGATTATTTATTTATTTTTAGAGAGAAAAAGAGAGAAAGCACAAGAGGGGGGTACAGAGAGAGAGTGAGAAAGAGAGAGAATTCCACATCAGTGCAGAGCCTGATGTGGGGCTTGAACTCACAAACCCTGAGATCATGACCTGAGCTAAAATAAGGGTTGAACTCTTAAGCAACTAAGCCATCAGACACACATAAATTTAACATTTTTAATCCTTAAAATAGAGTTTCAGTATGTAAAAATAATTTTACTAAATAATATAACTTAACATGAACTACATATATACCCTTTGCATACCATGAACTTTGACTTTGGTTTACTTCTTCATTTAGAGCTCTTACTCAAGTTTAGTTCTTTAGCAAAATCAAGGAGGCATACAATAAAAACTAAAAAATGTAATGACATCTTAAAAATGAAATCAGGAAATAAAAATGTGGGTGACATGATTATTGAGTTCAAAATTCTATACTTAATTTTAATATATTACTCAGAGTGAAATTTTATTTGTGATAAATGGAAGCATTCCTAATTTGGAAAGGTGGAATTCTGTATTTTTATAACATATGCTTGTTACTGATAAATGCATTTATTAGTGTACTATGTACATAACATACATTGAATGTTTTAATAGTTAATAGTAGTCAATACAGGTTTTAGTAGTAAGATATGCTAAAGAACTGACTCAAGGTATTAGAGATAAATGTTTGGCATCTGCATTATTTTGATGACTCAATAAAATACACATAATAATTGTAGGATTTTCAAATATTTACTAATAAAACAAATTAAATAATCTTTAGATATAATTTGCTTATTAGCCTTGGAATCTATGAACATGAAAAACTTAAATATACCACAAAATTTAGTTCATATTTCATAAATAAAAACATATAGTTATCATAGTTAAATGTGTCCCCTGAATAGAGAACACACAGGCAGGGACACATGGTAATTTCTGCAATGACAGAAGTAGGGAAGTAGCTAAGTAAAATAAATAAAACTTTTTGTAATAAAAATGATACAGCATGTGATAACTTACAAAGTTATAAAGTAAGATATTTAATCATATAAACATTATTATGCCTATTTTATGTTTCATCATCTGATTCTTAGTTTTCTCCCTGTTAAAATGCAGATAAGGAAGTACTTTGGTAATAAGTAGACAAAGTTTTTAAAACATAAAAAACAAAACCATGGGGAGCCTGCGTGGCTCAGTCGGTTAAGTGTCTGACTTTGGCTCAGGTCATGATCTCACAGCTCCTGAATTTAAGCCCCGCTCCAGGCTCTGTGCTGACAGCTCAGACCATGGAGCCTGCTTCAGATTCTGCCTCCATCTTTCTCTGCCCCTTCCCTAGTTGTGCTCTGTCTCTCTCTCTCTTTCTCTTTCTGTTAAAAATAAATAAACATTAAAAATCTTTTAAATAAAAAATAAAACCAAACAGAAAATAATGGTTATATTTCTCCTTTGTTCAGTTGGCTCTCTGTATCCCCATGTTAGTCATAAAGGAACAACTTTTATTATGAAGTGTGATTATCACAGATTTCATGTTTTTAAAATAATATTGGCAGTCTAATTTCTAAACTATGAATCTGGAACTGGTTTCCACTCTTCTAACTCAATTTAGGAAGGAAATGAAATTCAGTCTCAGTTCCTCAACTGATTATTTTTTCATTTGAAGCCTTCAGATAATTTTGTTTCCAAGTGGCATGTACTCTCATATCCTGCAAAGTATTTATTTACCAAGTCTTGCTTATGAGTTATGCTACCCTTTCCAAACTTAATTAATGTTAACAATTTCCCAAACCTCTTTATTAAGTCATTCAAATCAAGAAAGTGTTACCCAAGAAAACAACTTCAAGTCCAATATAGTATATTTTTGGCTGAGTTACAGCTACATTATTATCATGAATATTGTATAGTAGTTTGGATATTTCAAGAATAGATTATTTTCTATTGTTACAACACTGAAAAACATCATTCTAAATAATATTTGAGATAACTTACAAAAAGACAGACATAAAGTTATATGAAATAAATAAATGGAGAAATCATGGTGGGAAGATAATTTACTTATTTATTTTTTAATATTTATTTATATTGAGAGAGAGAGAGAGAATGGGTGAAAGACAGAGAAAGAAGGAAAAACAGAATCTGAAAGAGGCTCCAGGCTCTGAACTGTCAGCACAGAACCCAACATGGGGCTCGAATTCATGAACCATGAGATCATGACCTGAGCTGAAGTCAGATGCTTAGCCTAACTGACTGATCCACATAGGCACCCTGAGAAGATAATTTACAAGTGCTGCAGTGGGGTGCCTGGGTGGCTCAGTCTGTTAATCATCTTATTTCAGCTCAGGTCATGATCTCGTGGTCCATGAGTTTGAGCCCCACGTCGTGCTCTGTGCTGACAGCTCAGAGCCTGGAGCCTGCTTCGAATTCTGTGTCTCCCTCTCTCTCTGCCCCTCATCCACTCATATTCTGTCTCTCATAAATAAATAAATGTTAAAAAGAAAGTGCAGCAGTAATAGTCTGTTGTGTTCACCAAAGTATTTATACTTTTCTGCTTTTGACTTAGAGTTACAATTTTGTTGTTTTTATTTTTTAGTGGAAGTAGTTTTTATTTTTATTATTTAATTTCAATTTTAATTTTTTTGAGAGAGAGAGAGTATGAGGGAGGAGAAGGACACAGAGAGAGAGAGAGAGAGAGAGAGAGAGAATCTTAAGCTGGCTCCATGCCTAACATAGAGTTTGATGTGGGGCTTGATCTTACGACCTTGGGATCATGATCAAGCTGAAATTAAGAGTCAGATGCTCAAACAACTGAGCCACCCAAGGGCCCAGGAAGTTGTTTTATTTTATGAACTGGAATTTTAATTTTTTTTCTCATTAAGGGTTCCTCTTGAAACAAGATACTTTTTTATTTGCCCTCTTTATACAGATATATATACATATGTATATATATATATATATATGTAATTTTCTCCATAAGATGCCATTCACCATTATAACATCTCTTTATTTGTCATTTGACATCTTTTTAAACAGGTTATATGGTATCTATGTTTCTTTTATTTTATTACCTTATGTTTTAAAACTTGAAATCACATTATATAACTTGAAAATAATTTTTTGAATTGAGTTTTAAAGTTATCTTTTCATTACTGCTTAGTTTAATTTTCCTCACTATTCAAATAAAGATTCAAACAAAGCAATAACAGTTTTAAAAAGTCTTCTGAAAACTGAATACACTTCCAGATAATTTGCCTTTGATTACTTAATAGACATCAAATTTAGTGTCGCCATTTCTTTGCTTCATAGTCATTTCCCAATTTACACTAATCTGACCACGCAGGATTCTAATAAAATGATGTTCATAAGTTTGCTAAGAAACCTTAATGTCACTAATCTAGTAAGCATTTTCCAGTTCTCAACGTTTTTTACATACTAGCACTTAATGTTCTTGACCTTCTCCTTGCTTCTTTACTGTGACACCATATCCCCTTGCTGCCTTTGTCCCAGATCAGACTATTTTGCTGATTTATCATTTACTGCTTTCTTATACATACATTTTTCCAACATGGAAATATTAACCAAATACAGTCGTAGTTTGAACAGGGAAAATGTAATATAATCTACACTACGAGTTCTCCCTCTTACTGTTTTGAATTTTACCAGGCTTCAGTAAGCATGTCTGCCATGATCATGGATACAAGGAAATACATCTTCACCAGAAGAAAAGTGATGATGCAAGAGTGATGTAAAGTGATAGTTGGAATTATCCTTAGAGTTGATGAGAATGAAGGCAGTAATGGACATGGTGCTAAATAGAAGGGCGTACAGTTCCAGGTACTCCTTATCTAGATAGCCTTGTCCTATTTCCACTATGGTGGAACGTGGTTTTAGTGTTATAAAATCTTTCTCATTGTTTTAAAGAAAATCTGAAAGCCTGGATGGAAATCCCATACTTTAAAATGATGTCTAAAATAAAAAAACACAAAACATTCCATTAGTCAAATAAATATATCTATAGGACATATTGAACCATTAGAGACCATTATTAAAGTGTATATAAAAAGGGTATAAAGAGACAAAGAGAGAGACAGAGAGAGAGGCAATTGGGCCTTTTTGGAGACATGGCCTAATACAGGCTAAGGGAAGAGAAGACAATGTCAGTCTTGTGGTTGTCCAAATATACCCCACAAAATGATCAATGAGGGCCTGCTAATAACTTGAGATTTAAAAACAAAATGCAAAGCGGGAAAATGAATTTGAGCCATCTGGGTGGCTTTCTCCTTGAGAGCATCCGGATGTAGCATATATCCCAATAGAGAAAGCTGGGAATCTTTTTTCTGAGTGGCCCAGGACAATAAACTACAAATTAGTTCTGTAAAGGCCTATACCCTGGGATTCAAGGAATAAAAGTGAACCACAAGTATTTTCTCTTACCCAGGACACAATCCAACTAGTGATATTTCCATGCAAATGGCAGTTTGTAGCCACTTTATCATTTCTGGAGGTATGATACTAAGCCCAATGCCCACTCTCCATTATTGAGCTTTTCACAGCTTTCCAGACTAATAGTCTCAGTGTCGATCTCCACAAGCTTAGGAGTGTGCTAGCAGTGGACTATACGGCCCAAATTTCTCAAGTAGGTAATAAGTGGTAATCAAGGAACCAGAGGTCAGAATTCAATTGTGTTTGCTATGTGAATGAAAATACCATTAAATTCTCAGGTTATTTTGTAGGAGTTATTTCGCACTAAAAAGTAACTTCTTGACATTATAATATACTTGATTAGTAGAGTAATTTTTAAAGGAACCACTGGGGAAATCCCTAGATCACTTTAGCATGATCAGAATAATAATAGTTATATGCATTAAGTACCTACTCTGAACAGACTTTGATTGACATTTTTTTTTCAAGAATCAAAACTAGAGGCACCTGGGTGGCTCAGTCCATTACGTGCCCGACTTAAACTCAGGTCATGATCTCAGGTCATGTGACAGCTCAGAGCCTGGAGTCTGGAGCGTGATTTGGTCTCTTTGTCTTCATCTCTTTCTGCCTCTCCCATTCTCACACTCTGTGTCTCTCTCTTTCTCTTTCACTCTCTCAAAAATAGGTAAACATTAAAAACAAGAATCAAACCAAACAAAAAAATGGTTTGATAAAATTCGTCTTTTTATTTTATTTAGCTGCCTCCCTGTATTTCATGTTAGTAATGAAGGGCTAAATCATACTGTATATTGTAGTTAGACATTCATTGTTTATTCTGTCTTGTTTTTTTAATGCTTATTTATTTTTGAGAGATAGAGAGACAGACCGTGACCAGGGGAGGGGCAGAGAAAGAAGGAGACACAGTGTCTGAAGCAGGCTCCAGGCTCTGAGCTGTCGGCACAGAGCCCAACACAGGGCTCGAACTCACAAACCAGGAGATCATGACCTGAGCTGAAATCAATGGCTTAACTGGCTGAGCCACCCAGGTACCTTGAAGACCCCATTACACAAATTAAATTAAATCAAAACAAAAAAATACTAAAGATCAGAAAGTTTTAAGATTTGCCTAGGATCACCCAAGTAATAAGTCATAGTCTGTAAGTGACAGTCTTAGAAATTTAACTGAGATATAACTAAATAAAATACATTTGTTATACTTAGCTTTTTTCCCCCCAAATAGTATCAAAATTTCCTTTAATAAGGTTACAACTACAAACAACATATTTTTCTTCAGGTAGGCTTTTAATAAAGCCAGTTTTTGTGATAATCTAATTTTTAATTTTTATAGTTATATATGAAAACATATATATAATATCTAATATATATTTAATATATATAAAATACCTAATTGGAGAGTGATTAACATATTCAAAACATTATCATTTTTCTTATTCAGTTTTTCCCATCTGTCAGTTGTCAGTGTGTCTGTCAGTAAACTTGAAGTCTCATATTGTATATCGAAAATGATGACTTTCATAGTTGCCTTGAGGATAGGGACCATTACACACTAAGTACACTAAGACAACTTCCTAATGCTGTTGTCAGGTGTGCACATAAAGCGTGGGATGCACCTAAATCACACACCAACTCCTGCATTTCATAAAGTAGAAATTCTCTGTACTAATAACATTTTATAGGTGACATATTTCAAGTAACATGGCAATAGTGGAATAATTATTAAACTGTAAAATTGTAAGACATTTTTCGCTAACAGAAATCCTAATTTTACAATTAACATAATTTTAACATCTGTCAAAATACTCTAACCCTCTGCATAAAAATATTTTTATATTATGACCCACTTAATTTTTAATCTGCTTAATATATGAATCAATTTTTGCATGTGAAAATACTTTATTACTTTTACTTTTACTCATTTCATTAAAAAATAGTTATTTGGATGGTAAAATCCAATTTAACCTTGTGTCCCTAGGGGATATGGAACAACTTTGCCTCATGTTAATTAGTGTTTAAATGAAAAGTTAAAAATATGAAATTGAACTTTTTAATTTTGAAAAAGTTTAGCTTTTTAAAGATGTGATCAATCCATTTTATTTCAACTTTCTGTTTGGTTTTATGAGGTATTATAAGAAAACTTTTACTGTACTTCCAACTTTAAACTTTTTTGTCTTCTACTTTTGTCTTTAAACTTATACATATTAAAGATTCATGTAATTAATTTTATGTAGTTCAAGTTTCACAAAGCTGTTATATATAATGCTACACACACAAACACATTGACAACTGCCTATATCTACATTAGTATAGACACTATACATATATATATATATTATGTATATAAGTATATACACACACACACCCCTATATATTTTTTGTAAAAGACATTCTAGATTCATCCCATTGGTTTGTTCTGAATGGCAGTATATTAAAATATATTTTATCTCACATAGTGTGACACTGATGAACACTGAACTACTTTTATTATTATGTTTCAATTAAATAGTTTCATCAATATAGCACATTGGAAAGTATATAGAACATTTTTAGTCAATCTATTTAATCTATTTATATGTGAAAAAAATGAATTAACAGTTTGCTACTACCTCAGTTGAGTACTCAATCCCAAATACCCAAATTGCAATTTTCTTTCCTCTAGGGCAGTCTGTGTTTCTTTCATCATTCATGTGGGTGATGCATTTGGTATACAACAAAAGTGGCATACCACTTACATTCTAATATTAGACCCAGCTTCTTAAGCTTTGACATAAATTAATTTTTCAATAAGAAGTCTAATGATAAGAGAATTATTGATGTATATAAGGATACAAAGCAAAGACAGTAAGCAAATTAAGTAAGCAGGGAATTATCACTACTAGGCATTTACGTAAAGGATACAAAAATACTGATTCAAAGGGGCACATGCACCTGACATTTATAGTGGCATTAACAACAACAGCCAAACTATGGAAAGAGCCCAAATGTCTACTGACTGATGAATGGATAAAGAAGAGTTGGTACATGCACATGCACACACAAACATGCATATTATTCAACCATCAAAAAGAATGAAATCATTGCCATTTGCAATGATGTGGATTATGTGTATTATGCTAAGGGAAAATCAGTCACTTAGAGACAAATGCCATGTGAGTTCACTCATAGGTACAATTTAAGAAACAAAACAGATGAAAATAAGAGAAAAAGAGACAGAGAGAGAGAGAGAGAGAGAGAGAGAAAGAGAGAGAGGAGAGAGAGAGAAGCAACCCACAAGAGATGTTAACCATAGAGAATAAACTGAGGATAATGGAGGGAGGTGAATGGGGGATGGGATAATGGGGGATGGGTATTATCACTTGTTCTGATGAGCAGAGGATGTTATACGTAAGTGATGAATCCCTAAATTTTATACCTGAAACCAATTTTTATAGCACATGTTACCTAACTAGAATTTAAATTAAAACTTGAAGTTAAAAAAAATAATAAGGCAATTAGAGACATAGCAGGGGAGGCACCAGATGGAAAGGGAAGATGTAAGAAAGAACAATGATTTTCTGCAAAATCCCAAAGGAAAGAGAGAGAGAGAAATGTATTACTGAGGAGGTTAGGAAGGGACAAAGTCATAAAAGGACCAGTAAACCGTAGTAATGATGAGTAACATCCAATATAAGTTTTGAGGTTATACTGTTCTGAGTTTGTGACCAAGTTTGTTACTTATTAACACTGTGTGACCTGGAGCCAGTAACTAACCTTGTTTCAAATATGTTTTCTCATGTATAAAATTAAAATAATAATAACCCTACCATCTATGATTTTTTGTGTGTGATATAGCATATATGTATTAGCACAATGCAAGGAGCATTTTAAAACCTTGTATTTTATATTTATTAATGCTATAAATACATTTTAACACTGTATTACTGTATAATTTTGGAGTTGTGCTGAAAATATTCTTCTCTAACTAAAAATCTGGAACTTTCTTTCGTTTTTGAATCTTTGTTTCAAAAGGGGGAATGCATTATTCCTTCTCACAAATTTCCCTATCTTCCATGGGCTGGAACTGTGTTAACTTTGCTATTTTATCTGCAGGGAAGATTGAGAATTCTAGCATTTTGGTGATGTAGCCTCTATAACGAAGACCAGCAAGGCAGTTGGACTATGTTTTGCATGATCCCATCGACGGCAGAAGGTGACAAACTTATAACCACAATAAGACAGATTTGAAGAATTTCAATCAAGGTTATTACTTGGTTATTTTCAATTTAGGAAGATGTCTTTAGGAATAGGTTAGTGAAAGGAAGTTATAAGTAACCAAGACATCTATTTATTCTGTGAAATAGGAGGGAACAAGACTAAAGAGCAAAATGTCAAGAGGGGTATGAAAAGGGTTTTTAAGAAAGATGTTTTAACATAGTTCTCATGGAGAAAATGAGTAACAGGTGACTATAGAGACATAAAACTATTTCTAGAATCTACTGATGGTTGGGATGGTGATAACATTCCATCCAAATATATTACATAATAACTTTTATGGAAATTTAGTTTGATACTTAGAATTTTAATTTCAGGATTTAGAAAAAATATGGTAATAATGTATTCAACACAATAATTGACTTAGTTTATATAATGCATAGAATGTATATTTTCATATGATTTATGTATATTTTCATATATGAAAAAGGCTGAGATTACTTACCTTATTTGCATTCCATGAATTAAAAATCTGATTCGAGGTATACGACTTAAAAATTATTTGAAATAACTTTATATAGCTTACATTAAAGAAAATGATCAGAATATATCTGAAATTTAATGTAGAAATTGGCCTCACAGAAGCAAATAATTTTCATTGGATTGTAGTAAAGATTCTTATTGAAACTAGAGTTTGTAAGATTTTGATTGACACCGAACCAATTTTGCCTTTTGCCTAAGGTCAATTAAATGAGTACAAATTATCACCACTCTCAAAGAAGTAGGTCACTTATGAAAAGTGAGCATTTCATCTAAAATTTGGCATCTGATTAATACCATATGTAGGGAACATTTTAACTCAGGAGTGTCTCCAAAAGATTTTAAAATAAAACATTAAGTAAATTTATATACAAAAGGCAACTTGTCTTTTGAGTTATTTAAGAATCTTCTTATATATCTCAAATCAAATAGCTACAACAGCTTCATTAAGATTAGATTTACTATAGAATATCTTGATTTTGCATCCATTGAAATAATAAACTAACTACTAGGGTATATATTGTAGTTGTATTCAGTTGTAAATAATTTCAAATAAAAGTAATGGAAATTGGCATAGAAGCTTGGGTTCTAATTTGACATGTCTCTGATTTAGTAAACAGTCAGTTTTGACTAATTAATCTGATTTAAATTTAACTAATTCATCTATTGTTCAATTCTATTTGAGTCTACTAAAAGACATTTTGAATTTGAAAAAAAATTTTAAATTGTAAAAGTTAAAGAAAAAAGATTCCAAATCTAAATATTCATATAAGTAACAAACTTGTCAAATACCACATGTGTAACTGAAAAAGAAAAACAATGTGTACTGAGAGATATTCTATGTTCATTGATAGGATAATTCAATATTGTGAAGGTGTTCTCGATATGATCTATAGATTCAATGCAATCCCAATCAAAATCTCACCTTTTTTTTTCTTTCTTTCTTTCTTTTTTTTTTTTTTTGGATATTGATAAACTCATTCTAAAGTTTATAGAGCAAGGCAAAAGACCCAGAATAGTTAATGCATATTAAAGGCCAAGAACAAATTTGGATGACCAACACTACCTGACTTCTAGTCTTACTATAAAGTCACAGTGAGATCAGGACAGTGTGGTACTGGTAAAATTAGCCAAATAGACAAACAGAATAGAATAGAAGGGGAATAACATCCCTCTTCTCTCTCCTCTACTGTCAGCTACTAAATTTCTGACAGTTCTGGCCATCAAATGTGTTTGTGTGGTGTTTCCTGCACTAAGAAATTCTGCATCATCAGCTGATGTTTTATAATTCAATTTCGTCTTACACCATCTACCTGGAGGAGTTAACATCATATCCCACAGGTTAAGAAGACTGTCACCCCATCATTACACATATACTTCAGATGCCAATTATTAATCCAAATTATTACCTATACTTCAGACCAACAAGCTATAATCAGAGGTTCCCAAGACCCACTCCTTGGGTTTAGATCAATTTGCTAAAGCAGCATAAAAGTATTTTGCTTCCTGGGTTACTCGTTTATCATACAAGAATGTAACTCAGGTACACTCAGATGGAAGAGATACATAAGGGAAGGAATGTGAACTAGGTGGACTAGGTGCTTCCATGATCTCTGTGGATGCACCACCCTCCCTACATCTCCAAATGTTCAAGTCTTTCAAGTCTTTCAAGAGCTCTCTGAATCTCGTCTGTCTGGATTTTTATGCAATCTTCATTATGTAGGCATGGTTGATTGAATCTTTAGCCCTTGGCGAGTGATTCAACCCCCAAAACATGCCCCTTCTGAGGCATGGAACTGAAAGTTCCAATCCTCTAATCACACGGTTGGTTTCCCGGGCAACCAGCTCTCATCCTAAAAAGTTTTTCAAAAGTCACCTCACTAACATAAACTCAGGTATGACTGAAAGAATTTGTTTACAAAAGACAACAATTTAGGTGTCTTTAGGTGTCTAACTTTAGGACTCTGGAGTTATTTCAGGAACAAGGAATAAAACTAAAGAGCATAACAAAAGACTCCAATCAGGACGCTTATGTAGAAAACTACAAGTGTTTTAGTAGCTATGTGCCAGAAACAGTGGATAAAGTACAAATAAATATATTTTTTAAATCATAAGTCACAATATCACACCCACATAAATATAATCTACAGATCTTTGTCAAAGAAGTGCAAGCAACACAATGGAGCAAAAATTGTCTTTTCCACATGCAAAAAAGAAAAAGAATCTAGACAGACTCTACACCCTTTACAAAAATTAATGAATTGCAGACCTTAATGTAAAATGTAAAAATATAAAACTCCTAGAAGATAACATAGGAAAAAAATCTAAATGACCTGGGGTATGGTGATGACTTTCTAGATACAACACCAGAAGCATGATCCACAAAATGGAAGAAAATACTCAAAAAACATAGCTGATTGGGGTGCCTGGGTGCTCAGATGGTTGTGTCTAACTCTTGATTTCAGCTCAGGTCATGATCTCATGTTTCTTGGGTTCAAGCCCCGCTTTTGCTCTGTGCTGACAGCATGGAGCCTGCTTGGGATTTTCCTCCCCTCCCCTGCTGGTGCTCTCTCTCTCTCAAATAAATAAACATTTTAAAAAGTCAGAAAAAAAAAGTAACTGATAAATTACTGTTACCCAAAATATGCAACTTTTAAAACTCAACAATAAAAAGCAAAGCAACCAGATTGAAAAATGGGGCAAAACCTTTAACATACACTTTATGAAATCTGGCCATTTGTAGCAAGGTGGATGGACCTCGAAGGTGTCATACTAAGCAAAGTGAGTCAGGTGGAAGGACAGATACCGTATGTTTCCACTCATAGGTCTAACAGGAGAACAGGAGAAACCTAATGGAGGACCAGGGGAAGGGGAAGAAAGAAAGAGAGTTGGAGAGAGAGAGGTTACACAAAACTTGAGAGACTACTGAATGCTGAAAATGAACTGAGGGTTGAAGGGGAAGGGGGAGGGGGGAAGAGAGGTGGTGGTGATGGAGGAGGGCACTTATGGGGAAGAGCACTGGGTGTTATATGGAAACCAATTTGACAATAAACTATTTAAAATAAAAGAAGATATACAGAATAGCAGATAAAAATACAAAAGAATGTCCACATCACAGTCATCAGGTAAATGCAAATGAAAACAGTGAGATGCCACTACACAACTATCACAAAGACCAAAATCCAGACACTGCCAACACCAAATGCTGAAGAGGATGTGGAGCAGTAAAACTGTCATTCATTGCTGCTAGGAATGCAGAAGAGCATAGCCACTTTGGAAGAGAGTCTGGAGATTTCTTAAAACTAAACATAACTCTTACCATACAATCCAGAAATCATGCTTCTTGGTTTTTACCTAAAGGAGTTGAAAACTTATAATGACACAAAAACCTGCACATGAATGTTCACAGCAGAGTTATTCATAAATGCCCAAACTTGGAAGCAACCACCAAGTCCTTTAGTAAGTGAATAGATAAATATGTTGTGGTATATCTAGACACTGGAAAATTATGCAGCAACCAAAAGCAATTAGCTAACAACCCATAAAAGGATATGGAAGAATCATAAATGAATATTACTATGTGAAAGAAGCCAACTGAAAGGGCTATGTGCTGGATGAATATAAGTATATGACATTCTGGAAAAAGCAAAACTATGAAGACAGTAGATAGACTAATGGTCGGCATAGGTTGGGGGTGGAGGATGAATGAATTGGTGGATCAGAGAGTATTTTTAGGGGAGTGAAAATATTCCATGTGATGCCACAACAATTAGACATTTAAACCTATGCTTATACAACACCAAGAGCAAACCCTAAGGTAAACTATGGATTTTGATTATTATGATGTGTTATTATGATGTGTTAATGTTGGTTCATCAACAATTCATCAATTGCTCCCAATTGGTGAGGAATGCAGAAAATGGGGAAGGGTATACATGACTGGGGCCAGGGGTATATGGGAAGTCTCTGTACCTTTTCAACTGCACTGGGGATCTAAAATTCCTTTCTAAAAGTAAAGTACTAATGAAAAAGTTTAAAAAGTTAGTTGAGACTTTTTAATTATATTCTAAAAATATTTATTTTATAAATTCACATGGTTTCCTGAAAAGGATAGACAAATGTTTTACTTTGTGCATCTGTTTAGAGTGTCCACGTCCACCTTGGGTTTACCCAATACATTACTACCCAACGTAACTACATAGAAGGTTAGATAATATTTGTACTATTTTATAAGTGATGAATCCAAAGCTCAGAGGAATTGAGTTCCTTATTTTAAATCATGAAACTAGTGAACAATTTAAATCACTTCTTCTTCCTCTATTTATATTACAACTACTTGTTTTATTGATACCAATAGTATACATGTCTGGTTAATGATGTCATTCTTGTTAACAAATATGTGTTATTATTGGGGATTAATTTCATATCCGGCTTAGTTTTTTTAAGTTTATTTATTTTTTGAGAGAGAGCATGCGCATGGGAGGTGCAGAGAGAGTGCGGGAGAGCGGGAAAGAGTCCCAGACAGTCTCTGCCCTGTGTCTCCAGAGCCCAAGGCAGAGCTCAAACTCATGAACTGTGAGATCATGACCTGAAGAAACCAAGAGTTGGACACTTAACTGACGGAGCCACCTAGGGACCCCATATTCAGTTTCATGTTTAATGGTTTTATTGAAAAGTTTAATTTTTATAAAAATAAATAAACATTATTAAGAGGAAAAAGCTACAGATGCAATTATCATCTAAATAAGTTTAAATACAGAAGACCAAAAGAAATTTGACACATGGCAAATATTTTGAATGCTATTTGTAATGTTATTTTGTTGTTGTATTGTAAGAAATTCTTTTTTAAGCACATCATATTTTACCAAAACAAAGTGGGAACTAAATATTAGGAATATCAAGAAAAAGCTTGTTTTATTTATTTATTTATTTATTTATTTATTTATTTATTTAATGTTTTTTAATTTATTTTTGAGAGACAGAGAGAGACAGCATGAGCAGGGGTGGGTCAGAGAGGGAGAGAGATACAGAATCCGAAGACAGGCTCCAGGCTCTGAGCTGGCAGCACAGAGCCCGACGCGGGGCTTGAACTCACAAACCGTGAGATAATGACCTGAGCCGAAGCCAGACACTTAACTGACTGAGCCACCCAGATGGGTGTTTTTAATTTATTTTTGAGAGACAGAGAGAGACAGTGCGAGCAGGGGAGGGTCAGAGAGAGAAGGAGATACAGAATCCAAAGACAGGAAAAAGCTTGTTTTAATAACAGGATCATAACACCTTTCTTGCCCATGTTTTCCTAAAGCTTTTATTCTTAGTAAAATATAAAATCTGTGATTTTTATTTTATTCATTACCTCATAAGTCTTCCCAAGCTATCTTTAAAAATGTGCTAAAGCATATAGGGTACAATTTTAAACTAGAGTTGTAATGCTCTAGTAAGTTAGCTATTTCCCTGCCACTTTGAGCCCATCATGTGAAAGCCCTTGATTTCTGTTAAGTATCATTAATTAGCATTTTAATGTCATTAAACTATTGTAAAATACTTTACATATTTTAGGGGAATATGAGTCATATAAAAATGTATCCTTTAGAGAGCATTTGCAAAATTTAAATGTATGCAAGGATTTATAAGTGCTTTACAGCATATTGTAGTACTTTTTGCATTAATTAATTAGGAAGATAATACTTTCTACTAATTATTCCCAATATAATAGCTGGTGAATATTACAGAAATAATGCTTATGTACAGTATAAAAGACAATTTATCTTGTATGCTTCGAGGAAAAGAAAACAAACAATGAAGAGCAAAACAATAAATGGTCTCACAGGATTTTTCTTTCAATATCCCCTAATTTATGCATTTATAAAGATGTGTTTTGTTTAATTTGCTTGATAAACTCCAGTTCCCTTAATAAATTCTGAGAATAAAACTAAATCCTTGGAGCTATTTGGAGATTAATGTGGTCATCAGACTCACTCCTGGCAACAATTCACTGGTCTCCTGGGATGTCTTCATCTTCCTGTTGCTGTTTACTTGAAATCCAAATGCAGAGTCTTAAATGAGATCTACCCAGGGCTGATAGGTTTAAATGAATAAGTGAGAACTATAGATATGACTTTTGTACATGATTATGGGAGAATAATGCTCTTTCTCATGTACTTATTTAGCCATGATTACAATTCTGGAGCATTTCGTTTCATGTTTCTTCCCATTTTTAAGCCAAAATTTAATTCAGATAAAATACTTCTAAATATAAGGAGATGTTCAATATTATAATACATATTCTGGACAAAGCATGAATAACCTGAATATCTGATATATAATTACACTTTCCCAAAGTATTCAGGATAGCATCTATTTTGAAGACTAAAACATCTGTAAATGTATAAGGCATATTTTTGTGCTACCAAAGTTGTATTGCATTATAATAGATATTTTGGATTTTTTAAAAATATTTTTGTTTTAATTAAGAAAATATCTGGGAAAATATTATTGGTTTTTTAATGTTTATTTATTTTTGAGTGAGAGAGAGGGACAGAGGATTGAAAGCCCCTGTGAGATGACATCAGCAAGCCCTATGTGGAGCTTGAACCTGCGAACTACGAGATCATGACCTGAGCCAAATTTGGACACTCAACCAGCTAAGCCACCCAGGTGCCCCATAGGAAAATATTATTGCTCTTAATGAAAGGCTTCACTTGAGATAATTGCCTCTTTCTTTTATCTAAACTCTTAACTTATAAGTAAATATACCTTTTAAAAGTGCTTTTATCAAATTTCTCCAACTACTAACTTCATGTTTCTGTGCAAATAAAAATTAAACTACTGAGGCATAAATGGGTGTTTATTAGCCCTCATATTCTAAGAAATTTCACATCACTCATATTCCTAGACAAAACAAAAATTACCAAAACATTGATAAATTTTAAAGGCATAATCATCAACCCCAAAAGTGGAGAAGACCACCAACTATAAAGTATCAAGATAACTGTTGCACAACAAATAATGTGTTGTCTCACAAACAAGAGCATTTCCAATGGATTTGCTGTGAAAGACTAGTATATAATATTTACTGAGAGCTCAAAGAAAGGCCTCACACATGAACTGTTTAGCCCTTTTAAAAATAGGTGGCTTTCTAGCATTAAAATGCAACACAAGTTAGGTAAAACTGTCCTTGTTAAGGAAAGTCACTGATGACAATGCTTCACAGAGGCCTAAAACCAAAAGACGGCAAAGTACCTCAGTTGGGATGCTGAGGAAATAATTTTCCCAATTCTTATATTAAGAAAAGCACTCCAAAATTATCTGGTATGTTAGAGGTATTTGCTCCTGGCAGGCAGACACAATATTCTGCAAAGATTCAAGGGATCAGGTAGGTATTACAAAAGAAAAAAGAAGAAGAAGAAGAAGAAGAAGAAGAAGAAGAAGAAGAAGAAGAAGAAGAAGAAGAAGAAGAAAGAAAAGAGGAGAATGGGCAAGGGAGCTTTCTTAACAGATGTGGCAAATCCTCACTCCAACAGGAGAGACTGTGCGCAGTAGGTATGTGAGCACTGATATGAAATTGTGATCAAGTCAAGAAGAATGCACAGATCTTACTGATTACAGACCACTGCTTGAAGTTAACCACTGTATTCTTGCCCACATTAAAGGAAATTATGCACTTTACCTGTGGATTTCAGAATTTTTATATTAACAAAGTACTTATGTGAATCATGAAATGGACATTTGAATAATCATGCCATATAAATTTTCTAATTTTTGGATTTTACTCACTGTATTTGAAGAATTATTTTTTTTAATGTTTTTTTTATTTATTTTTGATACAGAGAGAGACAGAGCATGAGAGGGAGAGGGGCAGAGAGAAGGAGACACAGAATCCGAAGCAGGCTCCAGGCTCTGAGCTAGCTGTCAGCACAGAACCCGATGCGGGGCTCGAACCCACGAACGTGAGATCTGACCTGAGCTGAAGCCGGAGGCTTAACCGACTGAGCCACCCAGGCGCCCCTGAAGAATTATTTTAGATATCTTAAATAACCCTAAATATAAATGGCTTCTAAAAGTCAATGGAAAGTGAAAAATAGTAAAAGTGAGTCAAGAATAAGGAAATAGAGAGATGGGGTCTGCATTGAATTAGAGACTATATACTCTATATCAAAGTTTCAAATTCTATTTATGCAACTGTTTTAAATAACTCACCCCAAAATCTTTGAACCACACTTTCCAACTCCTGAATATGTTTAATAGTTTACTATAAATATGTATGACAATATTGCTCTTATACTTCAGTAAATTGGCAGAGTTGGGAGTGGATCAGAAGACCCAAAAGTGCAGTCATATCTGTTAGCATCAAGAACACTATTCAAGATAAAATCTTGGAGGGGAGGATGGATATGGGACTAGCAAGTCTTCAAAATTCCTCAAAATTATGAAAAATAGATTGAACTCAGTCCTGAAGACATATGATGTCACTTACCACTTTCGAACTTTAGAGAATAACAAGAGCATGCTAAATATCTGAAAGATCATTGTAGCAAAAATATGCTGAGTGGGTTATAAGTCAAATATATTTGAATGGAATGCATATTCAAGTTTATGATGGCTCAATTGATGTTCATGCCAGTAAAATATTAAAAAATAGGTAGGTTACTAGCATGAATGAGGTTGTTTATGTTCAGTTAAGAATAACAAGGTGCAGGAAACCTGGTGGCTCAGTCAGTTAAGCGTCTGACTGCAGCTCAGCTGGTGATCTCACAGTCCCTGAATTCAAGCCCCACATCAGACTTTGCGCTGACAGTGCAGAATCTGCTTGGGATTCTCTCTCCCTCTCTCTCACTGCCCCTCCTCAACTTGTGTGCTCTCTCTCTCTCTCTCTCTCTCTCTGAATAAACTTATGAAAAAAGAATAATAAGTTGCTTGTATTAATCATTTAGTAAATCATCAAGGCACTCTTTATTCACAATGTGCATTATTTCAAGTTCAATTCAGGACAGGGGAAAATAAGATGAATAAGATAGATTAATATAATTTCTTTATTAAACTTACATGGGGAAGGCAAATATAAAAATAAATAATATTTCACATATTAATATGTGGTCAGAAGGTAAAAAAAATAGCAGAAAGTAGGAGTGAAACTTTTGAAAAGGTAAAATTTGTGAAGAGAACTAAATGAATAATTTTAAGTGGCTATTAACAAATGTGGGGTGAAATATTCCAAGCAGAATTGCTACAGATCAAAGGTAGTAAGGCAGGCATGAGCTAGTCAGAACTGAGGAATAAATAGGAAGCTGATGTGTCTAGAGTGGAGAATTCAATACAGAGATTGAAAAAAGGAAGAGTTTGAAATAATAATGGGGTTTGGCCAAATCGTAAGGGGGCCTGGCGATCATGTGAAAACACTTGTGTTTTATACCTAGTGTGACAGAAAATCAGTGCACTATAAACACAGTAGTGAGAAATGACCTGATCAGATGTGTCTCATGTCTCATATGAATTTAGAGTTGGGGCTAAAAATAGAATAAAGTAGACTTTTTGGTGATGTGATGGTCCAAGGTCATAGTAGAGGTAGTAACCAGGGCCCAAATTTGAAGAAAAAGTTGAAATTTTAGTGCCAGGACTAGTTTATGGTAGGGAAGATGTTGCAAGAAAGAATTAATTGATTTTCAGATTTATATTATGTTTTTTTTAACTTCAGTTACTTCATGATTTTTCCTTGTTTAATCTTGTACAATTCCAATGGAATTGTACAAGATTAAACAAGGAAATTGTACAAGATTAAACAAGGAAAAATTATTGTGGCAAAAAATACATTTTTTTGGTTTATGGATTAAGTTTGAATATCTTTTTGTATTAATTCATGTTAGTGAAAATTAATTAATATTTATAGTCATTACATACTCTCATTACTTTAATCTAGAGCTTGGAACAGGTGTTTCGACTGGGGATATAAGTTTGAAAATTATCTGTACATGGTGGTGTTTAAGTAATAGTTAACATAGCAACACTGCATAAATGCCAGAGTCCAGCTCCAGCAGGTCCAGGGGGCCCTGAAAGGATGGACGGTGTCAGCAGGAGAGAGTGATGAGAGAGCCACAAATTTTACTCTTTGTTGTTCATCACCAGGCAGACATCTCTCTCCCTCAGTCTGCTTTGGTGTCTTCTTTATTGTTAAGCAAAAACATGAGATCAGAAAATAGAAATTGTTTATTACAGTTTCTAACTCTTAGTGATAAGGTGTTTTAATCGTCAAAGGTGTGCAGAGACAAGTTTTACAGAAGTATTTTTGTAGAACCATTCCAAGTTATTCTTGGCATCAGTCCCCGAGGTTAAGAAAGTAACAAATCCATCTTATTTTGTACGGGTTGGGTTTTGGCTAATAATTATGACTTTGTTTTTAATTAACATGTTATAACCAAGTCATGTAATACACTTATAGTAAGGTTAAGTAAGTTTTAGAATCAAGAGAATAACAAGATGTTTTTAGTAAAAAAACAGGATAATATACATATTATTTAAGTTAGTAATGCTAAAACTAAAACATAGGTTAAATTGTATATAGATAGGCTGGGAGTTATTTTATCTAGCTCCTTAACCATAAAAGAAAGAATGTTTGTTGACACATTGCTAGAGAAAGCCTTTTCTTTGATGTAAGCATAATGGGAGCCCTGTGTGTCTTGACTTTGCACCTGGGTTTCTAACTTTTTATCCATCCTCATAGCTGAAGTCAGTACAAGGGAGGGTATTTGTGACTCCAATAACAAAAATATATGCAGCAACTTATGTCCAGTCCTTGTCTGTTTCTTATCTCTAAGTTAGACTCTTTTTCTCTGGGCCAGAGTTATTTGTAACTCTTGTGTTCTTAGCCCCCCTTATATTTTGGGTCTGCAAGGCTCATTAGAAGAGGCTTTAGGCAAACATCTGCAGCACTTTGGTCTAAAGTCCCTTATGCAGGGGCAGGAATATGCTTTTTCTTAAGGGTAACTGTGTGGTGAATATCGGCCTGATTTGGAACATTGTGAGGCCTAATCAATAGCAACAGGCTTAACTTCACATGAGCAGTAGTAGCAGAAGGAGATGCCAGTTTCCGCCTCTCATGGCAGGAGCCGAGCAACATGTGCCATTTCCTTACTGTGACCCTGTCATCCAGCAAGGCCTGTGCAGCTCCCAGCACATAAAGACTAAAATGCCACACACTGAACTCTAGACACTCTCAGATTTTGAGCTAAGGAAGAACTGATGGAAAGAATTTGAGGAGTTCACTGCTAAGATAAGAGAAAGACCAAGAGAATGATGTATTGAAACAGATAAAGTAAATGTTTGTTTCAAAAACTGTAAAGTGATTTGATAACTCAGACCTTGAAAAAGTGATCAATTAACTCCAAGAATTAAAATGCACTAATGTATATATGATATGAAGACAGTTGTCAATCATTAATTAGTAGAAATTATACGGCATAATAGGAGTAAACTCTGAGAGAACAGGAAAGGAGAAATAGAGGCAGTGAGTATAAAACCACTTCTGAGTCTTTACTATAATGGGGAGCAAATAAGTGGCCCAGGAGCTAGAGTGATATATAAACTATGGGTCTAGATCATTAAAAAAAAAGTTTGCTACTTCGTTTATACTATATATAGTTTAGCTTACCAGCAGAGAGGTGCTGTGAAAAATCAAGAGTGCTCTAAGATAAACTCAGTTTTATCTCTTCCTTTGTGTAAGATATATAAATTAAAAGTATACTAATAGTGAAGGCAATATCAAAGCAAGTGTGTATAGTAGATACTGAGAAATTGTTGGACCTTTATCTTCATGTTTTACTAGTATGAGTAAAGACCTTTCATTATTATATAGACATTGGAAGTTACTTCAAATATTTTTTAAATGCAAGAGGTAAATTAATATTTTGCTGAGGTTGACTTTTACATTTGTACGTTTTGAAAATACGTAAAATGAATTTATTTTGAACTACATGTTAGGGTATCTATCTAAAGTAAAACACACAGGTTTCCCCTGTCATCAAAAAAGAAGCCACTATTATCTGACAGAAATGATTAATATTTTAAATCCATTTTAACTAACAAGTCAATTCATCCAAAAGTTAATATTGAAAGTGTTTAAATTTGGAAAACATTGTCTTCAAAAGAGAATAAAACTATCTTCAAAGATGTTAGGGAAATGCACTCATTTCAAAATTCTTTACATACCAAGAGGACAATTTAAAACTAGTTAGATAGCATAATGCTATATTTTAATTTTTATCTGAGAGAATGATCATGACAAAATTAAATAAGCTTAGACAAATATTTAAATAGTGTGAACTACTAAAAGAAGAAATAGCTAAATATGTGAAAGAATGCCACAGATTCTGAGCAATTAAGACATATTTAATCAATTTTATTGCAACCAAGGAGACTCCTCCTCCTGTCTACATTATATTCAAATACTTCTTCTTGGTTTTTTTATTGAGCATGATCTTTGAAATGACACTCCATGCATTCAAAAATCATTAAATATTATTTGTGTGTTGTTTTACTGTAAAGAGAACAGAATTCATCTTTTCTATTCCTTTTACAATAAAGGGATGCAAGAAGTTCTTCATTTACACTGAAGCTAAGAATTATGGGATGAAGATGAATGCTCTCCACTAGGAATTTTAAGCAGAGACAGAGCCTCTGAAGAGTTTCCCAGGTTAGTTAATAGAGATTTTTTTCTTTATTTATGATTTTTATCTTTGTTGTTATTGATGAAGCTTTTGGGTGATGGTGAGAGGGTCCAGAGGGAATGGCCAAGAAAGAATTCCTGAAGACATATTTGATACAAAAAGGTGATTTTATTAAAGTATGGGCACAGGACCCGTCGTATGGGCAGGAAGAGCTGCACTGGGGGTTGTGACAGGTGGATTATAGACCCTCAGTTTGGGAGTGGGTTAGGGATAGAGTAAGTCTCTAACGGATTTTGGAAGCAAGGCTTCCAGGACCTCAAGAGGCTAGCTATGTTAAGAAAACCCCATTTATTAACCATTTAGTAAAACCTCAGTCATGAGACCCTTCAGCTGTATATCAGCGGATCATAAGGTTGGATAATAATTGCCAGCATATATCTTGGAGGAGTTGAGATAAAGTTTCCAAAGGAAGTTGTATATGTTAAAGTAGATTCACAGAATCTTGAGGGGGGCGGTCAGGATAATGTTGAGCCAGGACTCCCTTTTGCCCCTAGCAAAGCATCAAGGCAGCTGAGCTCCTAGAGGGAGGTCACTCTGCAGGTTTCAAGGACTTGGCAATGGGCAGTAGGCAGTAAAGAAATTTAATTTTTTATTTGCCTTTGTTTCCCACATCACCCTGGCAAGCACCTAAACACCTTACATCTTGATGTGGGTGATAATAGGACTCCAGGAAACAGACTTATGGGTTCCTAAAGATTAGGCTAGGGATAAGGTTGCCTTTTTCTTGCAGTTTACTAAGTTATCCATAAACTGAAAGAGACTCCAGTCTTGAGTGACTGTGATCTCCATCAGTCAACCATTTGCTTTCTTTCCTTTCCCCTGTTCTTGTGCAGCCAGAAATGTCCCAGGAATACCAAATATATTTCACCTGGGGGGAGGGTGCTATTAGCCTGTACTTTGCCCTCAGCCTGTCCCATTCTCCCTCATCAGTTGTAAATAAAACATCAGTAAGTATGGTTACATACAATCAGCAATTTTATTGCTATAAGAGTCAATATCGGTACAGGTTATCTATTAATAGTTGCTATAATAATTCTTAAAGGAATAAATAGGAATGCATTTTAAATACTAGTCACCTTTAACTTAAAGACTTGCTCTATTACTACATCATTTTGGATGAATCCCTTGCTTTAGAGAACAGAAAGACAAATGATCTCTTATAGTCTACACTGGAGGAAAACATGATCCATTCACATTTTTTTTCCACCTGTGGAAAAACAGGTCATGTTGTTTTTCTGTAACTATCAATGGAATAACACATAAATTAAAATGGGTAATCTTCAGTATTTATCTCACTTGGCATTTTCTTTTCTTGTCTCGTGTTTAGCAGAATTTCTTAAAGTTGGTGATTATCACAGTTTCAGAGGTTAGTGAAAGATAGTAAGTGTTCATTCAATCTTGTGTTATTTGTGCTCAGCAGATGATGATAAGATTCCATTTGTAAATTTAAACCCATTAGAAATAGTTAACAAAAACCAGGCTAAAATTGTTTTGCTTTGTTTGCTAAATAGGGGGAGATAAAAAGTTGAGTCAATCAGAAATAAATCCTATTTAAATATGAAATCTCTAGCTGCAATATAGTAACTTTAAGAACAAATTATTCTACTTTGGAGATGCTGAACCTGGACTCGACTTCTCATGAGGAGACTAAGGAGAAAAAGAAATTGCTGTTATATAAGGTAAGTCCTAGTAAGAGGGTTGAGCACTGGTCATGTGGTAGAACTCTTAATGACATGTCTCTTGATTGTGTTCTGATCATTTTCTGACCATAACCAATTACTTATTCCCTCTTAAAATATATATAAAATTAGAAGTCCAAGCTGGACTGCTGCGATGATGTAGTTCCACAGTAACTGGCTTATATAAGACAAGAGAGTTTCTTTTTTACATATGACACTCCAAAAGTAGTCAGGTGGATGAACACATGCCAGAGGCAGTCGACTCTGCTACGCACAGTATGTTTCTTCTGTTTTACAGCTCTTGCCATTTTCCATTCTATGCAACAAGTTTCATCTTCTATGAAATGACCCTGAAGCTGTATATATTACCTCTACTCTATTCTAAGTTCAAGACATTGACACAAATACAGATAGCTGTGTGCCTGATTTAACATAAGGGTAAGGTTGCAAAGAGAATGAACGTGGGGACATAGTTCATCAGTTTCAGCCCCAGGTACTTAGTGAGAACTCAATAAATGTGAGTATATACTTCTTATTGTCACCATCATTATTAAGTCTTATGATTATTTTTGAAAAGCTAGGGGAATTGACATTTTCACAATAGTGAGAGTTTCCACATAACTTAATGGATATGCTTCAATTTATTTTATGTTTAATAATACTAGGTAGATGGATGTGTGGGTATGTATCTTACGGATATTTTAGCTATGATTTTCTAATATTTTTAATATTGTTAATGTGGTTTTCCCCCCTCTATCTGTCTTTTTTCCAAAGAGTGCACACACTCAGAAACAAGAGGGAAGGGCAGAGAGAAGGAAAGAGAATCCCAAGCAGGCTTCTGTGCTCTCAGTGTGGACCCACTGTGGGGCCCAATCTCACTAACCCTGTGATCATGACCAGAGCTGAAATCAGGAGTTGGACATTTAGGCACCTGAGCTGCCCAGGCGCCCCCCCCTTCCTATATCTCTTTAATAAGTTTTAATAAGTACTTTATATATATATATATGTGTATATATATATATATATATGTATGTTACACTTTTTTAAATGTTTATTTTTGAGAGAGAGTCAGCACAATCAGGGGAAGGGCAGAGAGAGAGGGAAACAGAATCCACAGCAGGTTCCAGGCTATGAGCTCTCTGCACAGAGCCTGATGTGGGGCTGGAACTTACGAACCAACAGTGAGATCATGACCTGAGCCAAGTGGACACTTAACCAACTGGGCCACACAGACGTCCCTATTATTACATTTTTTAAATGAAGTGTTAGTATAAATTCTAATCATTTCTCCATGGCTCATCTTGGGATTTACAAGTTGGCAACTATATCATATGAAATAATGAAATAATGTCAATTAAGTCTATGTCTTAGTCATCTTGGACCTGCCATAACAGGAAACACAGAGTGGGTGGCTTAAACAACAGATATTTTTCATAGTCTGGGAGGCTGACATGTCCAAAATCAAGGTACCAACAGATTCCAGTGTCTGGTCAAACCCTCTTGTAGCAGAACAAATATTTAAGTGGTGTAAACTATTAAATGATGCAATAGCTATATATACAAAATAATATAAATATTTAATATTTTATTAAATATTTTGTGTCTCCTGATCATACCTTTATTTTTTGAAGTTTATTTTTATGTATTTTGAGAGAGAGGTAGAGAGCAAGCTGGGGAGGGGTAGAGAGAGAGGAGACAGAATCCAAAGCAGGTTCCGCACTGTCAGTGCAGAGCCCAGGGCAAGACTTGAACTCATGAACTGTAGCATCATGACCTGAACCAAAGTCAAGAGTCAAACGCTTAACTGACTTAGCCACTGAGGTGTCCTCTTATCATACTTCTTAAAAATTATATTTTTAAAATCTAAAATTTAGATTAAATTTATTAGAAGGAATGTGTGACATAAATTATTATTTCATAAATTATATTAACAGGTCTCTATAGCAAAATATACCTTGTTTGATCTGAATGTAATTTGCAGGATACCTGATTTTGGCTACTATTTACTGAAAGTTGTCTCACACACTTTTCTCATAGTGTCCTCATTATAACACATATAATACTGAATATAATGTTAATGTACACAATCCATAGAGGTGAATAATCTACATGGGCAATTCACTTAATATAGATAAACTCTTGTGAATACTATGCTATGCAATAAAACTACGCCCAAGAGCTCCAGACATAAGAGCTTGCCCTCTTAGCCCACACACTGGACTTTGTTTCATTTTTTCTCTTCTATCTCCAGACGTGTTCCAGGCTGTTTTTTTTTTCTAAATGCTTCTATTCCACATATATACATATATGTTCATTGTCATATGTGGTGACATGTTAGACCTGGCTTGAACTGGCTATATCCAGTCATGTCACACTGGCATCTTGGGATTGGTCATGGCAGCAGTATTTACATTATGGAAAATGGCAGCTGTGACAAATTGAAGCTATTCTTCCTCCTCAAGGTCTGGTTTCAGAACATTTATCAGCATATCACCACTGCTATGTCTTCTAGTCCTTGTCTTTACAAGTATTAATCAGTAAGTCTCTTTCTAAATATCTTTTCAATCTATTTAGAAATAAAACCATAGTAACTATCTCTCAAATCCATGCTTATTCAAATGCATTTCCAACAAATACATAAATTGGTAAACTGTTTTTGACCAATCTTATATTTATCACAAATTAAATATATGCACATGGCTTTCTGATCCTGGGATTCTTTTCTTGTGATGCCTTTTTCCGAACCAAGTCACAACCTCACATGTCATAGAAATACTGTATTTATACATTCTGCATATGTTCCTTTCATACCAACGGAGCAGCTCCGGCATAAAAATTTTATTTGCATTTTTTCCATTATATTGTATCGCCTAAATATATGTATTTAAAGGAATAAAGTATTAATATATTTCTTGCAGGCACTTCAGATAAGTTTTTGGCCTTGTGTTTTCTTCATGACAATATTTCCATTTTATGAGCACTATATTTTTCTCACTTACCTCATGGAAAAATTATTGAAGTTACACCAAAGTATTTTATATGTGTATATGCCAATCTCTACTGTATTTTCACCAGAGAGACGAAACAAAGCTATTATGTAATACATTTGCAAAAATGTATGACTGGGTGGCAATAGGGTGTGATGCTTTAGAATGATCAGCTCAAGATAATTCTTAAATACTTCAGTGGGAGTTATTATTACCATTATCTCAAATTTGATCATTGTATCCTCTTAGCCGTTGGCTTTATCACCAGAATCAATTGTGAAAGTACTTCCAGGAATGTAATTAGATAAAATTACAGTGGCTGAAACATGGATATCATGAATATCTTCTAAGCAATATATTTTTAAAAGAGTTGAGACCATTTTATGCCATGTTAACTATTAAAGTGTTGAGATGTAAGACTATATGCATGTAATCTCAAAAATATTTACTGTTAATTAAAATATTTAAAAAATAGGTAACATAATTAATACCTATTTTGATTAAATAATAAAATAATAGTTAATAAATATGCATTAATTAGGCCAATGCTATAATTGTAAAAGATTTCTGTCTGTTCCTAAGTTTATGGCAAGTTATGTATATTAACTACTACGTGATATAAATTATTTATAATTTGCATATTGTCAGATGTCAGAAGTGCATTTAATAGTCATATGAACAAATAAGTCAGAAAAGCAATATTAAAATGGAAAGTTTATCTGAAAATATACCCTAGGGTTTAATGGTACTGATATTTCTTATTATTTTACATGAAATATGTTATAAATAATAAAACACAGGGACCATTTTCAACAGAAAACTAGGGAGTTACTTTGGCTGATTAAGAAGCACGAGGATTGGTACCATTTGTTTCTAACAGCAGTTCACAGCACAGTTGATTGTTACAGAAATCATCAAGAGGTCTGAGTGAAAAAGATGCTAGTGTAATGATTTGGCAACAAAACATTCATCGTATTTTCCAAGGAGAAAATTAAAATTATTTGAAATCTCACTAAACTATAAGAATAAAAAATAGAATATCCAGTTTATTAAAATGCACTTCATAAAACTAAATTTTTATCATAAAAACAGATTTAAAACTCTATATATTTCATGAAAGGCATTTTAGGAAAAAAATGATGACTGTTATACAGTCTCATATTAAATTTTGCCTAAGCCAAATATCTCCAGTGGTAAGTATTTTGAAAACACATAATCTAATAGATAAGTACTTTCTTCTCCTTTAAAAAAATTTTTAATGTCTATTTGTTTTGGAGACAGAGAGAGACAGACAGAGACAGAGCATGAGTGGGGGAGGGGCAGAGAGAGAGAGGGAGACAAGAGAATCCGAAACAGGCTCCAGGCTCTGAGCTGTCGGTACAGGGCCCAAGGCAGGGCTCGAACTCACAAACCGGGAGATCATGACCTGAGCTGAAGCGAGATGCGTCACTAATTAAGCCACCCAAGTGTCCCAGCTTTTCCTTTTTTTTAAAAAGTGTGCTTAGTGAGTGTGCTTACTGAGTCTGTAAATAATGACTTTAACTCAGGATTTTTTTTAAGTTTATTTATTTATTTTGTGAGATAATTTGAGAGTGAGGGACAGAGGCAGAGAGGAAGGGAGAGAGAGAATCTCAAGCTGGCTCGGCAGGTTCTGTCAGCGCTGAGGCTAATACAGGGTTCGATCTCAGGAGCTGTAGGATTATGACCTGAGCCTAAATCGAGAATCAGTCCCTTAGCCGGACAGAGCCACCCAGGCACCCCTGGACAGGAAATGTTTTAACCACTATCTCTCCAGGATTCAAATTTCAGGAATTTCATTCTTTGTATTCTTTTTTTTTTTAACTGAACTCTACATGTTTTAGAGATTCTTCCTATAGCTTATATATCTCGTCAGAGAAAATTTGCACCGGAAGGAGTTAAACAAGCAAGGCAGACTTTATTCAAGACTATTACAATAGGGCTCAAAACTTGCAATCGAGGGCAAGATTCAACTCAACACTTAACAAAAGGCAGGAAAATTTTTAAATACTGAGGTGAGTTAATGGAAGAAGTTAGGGGCAGGGGGAGTAGATTCGTCATTGTGATGAGGCCGTTTGTGTTTTCTAATTGATGCTCATTGACATTAAGCCCTAACCTCCCACAGAGACCCAGAGACAGGGTTATAATTCCAAGAGAAGGATGGCTCCTAGGTCCTTGAGAAAGACATTTCCGGGTTGTAAAACTGACAAAGGTCTGGGAGGTTTACATCTTGGAACATCAGAGAAACTATTTTCAATTACAAGTTTTCTAAAGCACATACTTTACAAAAAAGTAAATCAAAGGTCTATAATCAGGAAGAAAATGGTCTAAATTTTACCACATCTAAGAGGATGCCAAGGCCATCTTGGTCGATCTCTTCTTGCTAATATTTTCTCTTCCCTTTTCCATGCCATTCCACAATGAACTCTATATAATTTTTTCAGCTGTCTCTCCCATTATACTCATTCTCTTTTAATCTGAATGTGACCTCCTGGTTTAACTGTTTACTGAATGTGTGATATCAGCAATTATCATTTTTTTCCTCATTTATAGAAGTTCCATTTGTATCCATTTATATATCCTTTTTTATTCCAGAGAGTTATCTTTTTGGTTGACATATTTTTATCTAAATAGTCTAAGACTACCTAGTTAATGATCTATATATGAAAGTTTTAATATCCACAGAACTGGGGATAGTATTAAGTCCTATAGAAACAGGAATAGCAAACTGAAAGGTTAGGTATGCAGCATGGAGTTGTATGTGTGCATGTGAAGGTATATGCTTGTGCAAGAACACGCACTTGTACGAGCATTCCCTTTCAATGCAGATAAGGCAACGCTTCATAGTCGAGGAATTTTTGAGGATAAACCTTACGGGGGGGAGAGTTAATTGTGTGGCCATATAGTAGAAGATTGACTCCAGATTACAGAGTGGCTAGTGAAAATGTCTGAGTGTGAAGCATGCTTGATGGGTTTTAAGAACATCAAGAATCTCCCCATAACTGATCTAGAATAAACCAGTAGCAAAGTGATAAAACATGAGGTCAGAAGGAGATGAGTGATGCATTAAGCTTGTCTTCATAGCAATTGAAAGGAGTATATTGAGGAAAGGAGTGATGTGACCTGACAAGAATTTCAAAGTTTACTGTCACTGCTTTGAGATGTGATTATGTATTTTATCAGATAGTGAAAGGTGTTGGATGAGTACATTGTGGGTACCTGACTTGGTAAAGACAGATATGTGGACAAGTTAATTTTAAGATGCCAGTTATACATCAAAATGTTGATGTTAAATAGGCAGTTGAAGATCCAGGCTACAATTCAGGGGATTTTAGATTCAGAATGAAAATATAATTTGGAAATTTTCAGTACATTGATGACATTTAAAGCAATGCATCTGAAAAATATATATATATCACACGGGGATGAAGTATAGTTAAAGCAGAAGAAAATGCCAATAGCTCAGACCTGAGCCATTCCAAAATTTGAAGTACAAAAAATAAGGCTACAACACAAATAGGAAGGTAAGGAGCAGCCAATGAGTTAAAACAAAATGAGAAGAGTATGTGGTGCCCCCAAACTCTCTCCCTCTCTCTCTATGACTTTTTATATGGAGACACACACATACACAAATTTTGACAAAGGGAATGAAAACTCTGTTAACTATGTTAATGTTGGATCAAGTAAGCTAACTAAATATTGGCTTTATATTTAACAAAGATTTAAGTGCTGGTTTAACAAGGGTGAAGTCCGTAAAGCTTTACGATCAACTATCTAATTAAAGAGTGTTCAAGAAAAATGGGCAGACTTTTCTGTCAACTTAATCACATGAGAGAGAATGTTTGCTCTTCCTTTTTCTATAGCACTTAATATTATGTGTGTTTTACGTGTGATTCTTAATTTTTTAGTGTGTGTTTCCAGTTCACAGACAAGATTTTTTTTTATTCTGTACTTTTTTCACTTTATTTTCCTTCATGAAATATAAGGCCTAATACCTCATAGGTGCTCAACAAATAAATTTTTGAAAGAATTTGTAAATTACTTGCCAGAAACTACAGGAAAAAAAGGTATAAAAAATCAGTAAAAAAGCATGTGTGTGTGTGTGTGTGTGTGTGTGTGTGTGTGTAACATATATATAACATAAAGTATATATGTATGTTTATATATGTGTATATAAATCTATATATGTGTGTGTATATATAACTTTTTGACAAAAATTTGTGTATTTAAATAAATAGAAATATTAGGAAAATAATACAAAACAGGTGTCATGCTAAGTGAAATAAGTCAGGCAGAGAAAGACAGATACCATGTTTGCACTCATAGGTCTAACAGGAAAACAGGAGAAACCTAATGGAGGACCTGGGGGAGGGGAAGAGGGAAAGAGAGTTGGGGAGAGAGAGGGACACAAAACCTGAGAGACTACTGAATACTGAACAGGAACTGAGGGTTGAAGGGGGAGGGAGAGGGAGGGGAGGTGGTGGTAATGGAGGAGGGCACTTGTGGGGAAGAGCACTGGGTGTTGTATGGAAACCAATCTGACAATAAACTATTAAAAAAAAAAAAGAAGTTACCTCTGGAGAGGCACCTGTGTTGGGTGATGATAAGTTATGCCAACTTTCAAACTCTTTTGTTTAGTTGAAAATGCAATACTTTATGAAAAGTAAAAATATAATGGAAATATTTAAATTATATATGCCCGCTTAAATAAACTTGTAAAAATGGAATAAAAGGTAAAGTTAAATTTAAAATCACCTGTAATCATATTGTCCACAGATAATTCCTGGTAATCTCTTTTGTGTCCATGCTTTCAGTATAACCAAACTTTCCCCTCCCCTGTGTATATGAATGTGTCTTCATAGTTACTATCATAGATAAGTAGGCTTTTTAGTGACTTCATATTATTAGAAATTATAAATGTACTAACCTAAGTTTAATTACTATCTCGGATATTTTCATACATATCAAACTACTACTTATTAAAAATAAATTTTAACCTATTTTATATAAATCTTGGCTCAGAAGATTGTTTTGTTTTTCTTGAGGGTAGAGACCTCAAAGTTAGAGTTTAATTACCATAGAAAATGCTATCATTAATATTTGTGATCATTGTTTGAATTGTTTTCCCACCTTGAGTTCCACATTGTCACACCTTTCTGAACATCCAATCATTTTACAGTTTTCAAACTTACTTACAAAAATATCTTTTTATTGTAGTTTAATATGCCTGCAAATATCATTTTATATCTCATTTGTTTCTTCACTGTTCATATTTGTTCTTTGGTGAAATTATTTTTTCTGTATTGTTTGAAAACAACAAAAAGCCCTTCATCTAGATGAATGCTTTTTATTACATATGTTCCAATGTTTCTAACTTGGGTAAGATCATATATACCCTATTTACATTTTTGTCAGTTTATTTTTTTAAGTTTATTTTGAGAGAGAGAGAGAATCTGACAGTGCAGAGCCCTATGTGAGTCTCCAACTCACAAACCATGAGATCATGAGGAACCAAAACCAAGTCGATCCCTTAACCAACTGAGCCACCCAGGGTCCCCCTGTTAGTTTATTTTCATTTTGCAGAAATTTTGGGCTATGGAGTCAGATATGTCCATTTTTTTCTTTATTGATTCTAAATTTAAGATCATTTTTAATTTAAAAAAATGTCCACCTTTAAAAAATAAACCATATTTTGTTCCTTACCTTTATGATTAAGTATTTATTTTTAGATTTCTGTCTGTCTCTATTTTCCCCAAAAGTTAGGCTATCATCCCAACATTATTTAAGGAAAAAGAAAGATATCCGTCTCACTGAATTTAAATGGTGCATTTGTTATATATTAAACAGCTTGTGTGAAGAGTTTATGGACCTTCTTTCCATTGTTTTTTTTCACACAGTAACTTCCAAATAAAAAATGCAGGATGATCCTAGTGCCTTCAGAATAATCCTTACAATGCCTCTTGCCACTGGATTAGCATGAATGGTTTTCACAATGTCTCTTCCTAAACACGTTTTCCTCACACAGTCTATATGAAACACAAGTTAATGTTCCTTCATCATTTCATCTCATTTACATATTGATTATGAATCAGAACAAGCTATTAAAGCTGAGTAACACCTCCAATGTTACTGAAACTTAAAAATTCATTAAGGTCTCACAGTTTTCGTTTCTTTTTGGAACCATCCGGGCTAAAATATAAAATGATACTGCTTCTCTTGTTCCCTAGAAGAAAATCCAGCACCAATTGCGTGTTATACTTTGGCATCCTTGTAAACAGCAGGTGTGGCTTACTGTACAAGGGTGCCCAAAGCCAGGCGGAGAACATTTTATGTTGTGATTAAAGGTTCTTTAAATGCATTTCCTGTAATATCAATTCCTCACAGCTACACCTATAACTTCAACCAGATGCTAATTCTTTGAACTGTAATTAACAGTGTGACATTTATGAAGTAATTTTTAGAATGATTACAGTCACTATACTTTCGTTCTCCAGAAGTGCTAAGTACTGTAATCATCACCTGTTCAGAGTGAGCCTTACCGCACCACAGGCTATTAACAACGATGGCTCCATTTAACCAGAGCTTGGTTCCTAATGAGTTATCAGTAACTGAATTTTTATGTTCAAGAAATGAACTGATAGGCACTGCTCCTCTTTTTATTAACACAGAATTTATTCTCATGTGCAAAATGTGCTTTAAAAATATAAGAATTTTTGGTCAGCGTTATTCATTAAAATTATTCTAGATTTACACAATCTTTTAAAATTGCACCAAAAATCTTAGAAATATCCTTAATTCTGCCTAAAAAGTTATTCTGTCGACTTAAAATTATATTATTTATATTAAACTAACATAAGGTAACTTCCTGTTGCTGTTGATGAGGTCTGAACTTTATATGCATTTATGTAACTAAATCAATAAACTGTGCTTCTTAAAAGGAACAAAATTGGCATGAGGTGTCATAGGTTCTGCTACTCCCCTTTTCTCAAAAAAGTAAAATAAAATAGTAAAAAGTTGAATAACTTGTCCAATCACATGTCTCAATATTAACAAAACTAAGAAAAAACTCAGATAATCTAAGTATAAATTACTGACAGCTTTCAAAGTGGCTGTAGAATCCTTCTATGGAAGAGGTTTTCTTTGTTGATTAACTTAAATATGTGCTCACCAGAGCTCTATGTTGACTTCATAGTCTTAACTTCTCATAACAGAGGATCAGTGTTGCTGCAGTATAGACAGTGCAGCCCATTAGCTACCACCTAGTATTGGGAAGGGCAACTGACTGCCAGAGTTCAAAGTCTGCATTGCCACAGGTTCCAACAAAAAGCTATACTAGAGAAGAGGCTATTTGTGATTGTTCAACTCTATTTTCTAGATCAAGAACCATGTGCATCAAATAGTAGGTGCTCAGTAAGTGTTCACAGTGTGGCTGAATGAAACTTGGGCAATTTATTCTTTCTGTGCCTTATTTTCCATTTTTATGATGGTGGAAATTATACTAAATGTCTCATAACATTGTTATAAATGGTAGCAGATATTTCAGGATATTCAGCACATCATAATCAGCAATGATTCTTTAATTTAGAAAAATGTTGATTATTATCAGTAATTTACTAGGTCATTGGAGAGGTAAGGACTCAAATAGTTCATTGAATTTCAAATACATTTATAGTTGAGAAAGCATTTTCTCTTTTAACTATGCATTTGTCAAAGCAAAATTATGTTTATTGTTGAGAAACCAAATTCAGTGCTCTCATCACTCCCAAGGGGAAAAAAAAAAGGTGCACCTAGGGCTACAGAGACCCTAGACCAAGGGGTCCTGGGAGGAGATTTTGATACAGTAAGTTAAGTAAGGAGACAGATAATATCCAGTACAAGGGACCACAGCAGTTACTTAGCAGTAGTATGACCTTGAATACAAGGAGCCAAGCAAACCAGAGGCACAGACATATCACATTTACTGAAAAGCAAAGATTTCTTTCTTTGCTTTTCTTTCTTTGTCTGATGATTTTTTTAAGTATTTGAATTACACATGAGGAATATTTGAGCCCAAGGTCAGAAGATGCACTTCTGAGTGGCAGAAAGAGAACATCACAATGAGAAATGAGAAAAGGAATGGCTAGTAGTGTTTAAAGTTGGATACGCAAGTTACCCAAAGTAGGTGTCTAGCACAAGGTTCCTGAGAGGAACAAGATCCCTCATTTTCTTCTCTGGGGATGGTGAAGTTTGGACAGTACTTTGAAATGACTGGAGTCCTTCATCCTAAAAGCAAAGTACTGGGGATAGGGAAAGAGCCCCCAGAACTGCAGGGCATTTTTCATTCTGGAGAACTGGAGAGATTGGATTTAGGCAATAGAAGAAAAACTTCCTATATAAAGAATTAAAAGAATTATTTCTATTTCTAACCACAGTAAATTCTTCAAAGTACAACCACAAAAACAGATATGAATCCAAAAATCACCCTAAAAAGTCATACTAAAACTGCATGGACAAAAACTTTCTAACTCAATATATATATTAAATATTTATGTCATAACAGTTTGCATATAATAATCTAATTCAGGGCATCAGGGTGGTTAAGTTGGTTAAGCTTATGACTCCTGATTTTAGCTCAGATCAGGATCTCATGGTTTGTGAGTTTGAGCCCTGGATCAGATTCTGCACTGACAGCACAGACCCTGATTGGGATTCTCTCTCTCTCTCTCTCTGTCTCTCTCTCTCTGTCTCTCTCTCTCTGTCTCTCTCTCTCTCTCTCACCTCCCTCTGATCCTCCCCTGATCTCTCTCTCTCTCACTCACTCACTTGCTCACATGTGTGCTCTCTCTCAAAATAAATGAATGAACTTTAAAAAGTAATATTTCAATAAATTAAATGTAGAGAAGTTACATGACTACAAGTCAGTGTTATACTTCAGCTTATATAACTCTGGTAATTTTCATTTTATTTGTGCAATGTGTACACATCTCTGATACCTAATTGACCATATGTTGTGTATTGTTTAAATTATTAGCTCTCCATTAGAGTTCCTATGTCCTTCAAAGACAAAGACCATGCTTTATTTTTCTAGAGCGTGGCATTACTTTTGGTGCATTGCAGATACTTTGTAAGTCATTGAAACATTAATAAATTATTTATTTTATATGATATTCTTAATTAAACCTTAAAATTATGGAACCACAAAAGAATAGCCAAAGGAATCTTGAGAAAGAACAAAGCTGGAAGCACCATGCTTCTGGTCTCAAACTATATTATGAACTATGGTAGTCATAACAAAATGGAATTAGCATAAAAAATACATAGATCAATGCATCAAAATAAAAAGCCTGAATGTAAACCCATCCATATTCGGACAACTAATTTATGACAGAGGAGTCAAGAATATACAATGGAAAAGGACAGTCTCTTCAATAAATGGTACTGGGAAAAGTAGACAGCCACATACAAAACAATGGAACTGGACCACCATATCCTACACCATATAGAAAAGTTAACTCAAAATGGACTAAAGACTTGAATATAATATCTGAAACCATAAACCCCTAGAATAAAAGATAGGCAGTTAGTTCCTTGACTTTTGTCTCATTGATACTTTTTTGGCTTTGATATCAAAAGGAAAGGCAAGAGGAGCAAAAATAAACAGATGGGACTATATAAAACTAAAAAAAAGCTTCTGCACAGAAAAGGGAACCACCAGTAAAAGGAAAAGGCAACCTACTGAATGGGAGAAATTTGCAAACCATAAATTTGAAAAGAGTTACTATCCAAAATCCATAAAGGACTCATGTAACCCAGTAACAAAAAAACAAGCAATCCAATTAAGAAAATGGGCAGAGAAACTGAATAGACATTTTTTTTCTGAAGAAAACATACAGATGGACAACAGGTACATGAAAAGATGCTCAACATCACTAATCATTAGGAAAATGCAAATCAAAACCACAATGAGATATCACATTACACCTACTAGAATATCTAATATAAAAAAGACAAGAAATAACACAAATTTACAAGAATATGAAGAAAAGAAATCCCTGCACACTGCTTATAGGAATATAAATTGGTGCAATCACTATGGAAAATAGTATGAAGGTTCTTTAAAAAACTAAAAATTAAACTACTTTATGATTTAACAATTCTACCACTAGATATTTACCCAAAGAAAATGAAAACACTAACTTGAAAAGTTACATGTACCTCCATATTCATTGCAGCATTATTTACAATATCCAAGACATGGGAACAACCTAAGAGTCCACTGAATGATGGTTGAATAATGTATATCATATGTTATCTATATCACATTAATCACTATATATCATATTTATACAATGGATTATCTCAGTCAGAAAAAGAAATCCTTCAGTTTCAACAATATGGATAAAAGAAAAGAAAAAGAAGAAAGACAGAAAGACAGAAAGAAAGAAAGAAAGAAAGAAAAAGAAAAAGAAAGGAAGAAAGGAAGGAAGGAAAGAAGGGAGGGAGGGAGGAAGGAAAGAAAAAAAAGAAAAAGAAAAGAAAAGACAAGAAAAGGAAGGAAGGAAGGAAGGAAGGAAGGAAGGAAGGAAGGAAGGAAGGAAAGAGAGAGAGGGAGAAAGAAAGAATGAATTCATAGATACAGAAAACAGATTGGGTTTTTTGCCACTGGTTGGAGTGGGTGCAATTTGAAGATGATCAAAACAATCAAACTTCCAGTTACAAAGTAAATTAATCCTGGAGATGTAATTTACATCAGCAACATGGTAACTAGAGTTAATAATACTGTACTGTGTATTTGAAAGTTTCTTAGAGACTAAGTCTGAAAAGTTCTCATCAAAAGAAAAAAATGTATCTATGAATGGTGACAAACATTAGCTAGACTTACATGGTAATCATTTTGTTATATGTATGTATAAATCAAATCATTTTGTGACACACTAGAAACTAATGTTACATATCAATTATAAATCAATAAAAATGGGGAAAAAGAAGAAATTGTTGACCTTTTCTACATTCATCCAGAAGTTTCCAATAGTCTTAAGATACTTTTGCTCTCATTCTCCTGTAACTTTTATATGTTTTAATTTAACTTCTAAGACATTTTCTATCATAACTTGAAATAATTGCAAATAGTATAATTGGTGAATTATTTCATGTATTGTATTTTTAAATAAAGTTAGTACAATTGCTAACTTAAAGATATTCAATAGAATCTAAATACCAAATAAATTTGATACCAATTATCCTCCTAAAATTCATGAATAGGCTCCTTCCTGACAGTCAGACATATCACATCCCTTCTTTTACTGTTTGAATCTTTCTCTAGAAAATTTTTATCCTATAAATTTTGTCTTAAAAATCTCTTTTAAGACCTTTTGTTTCAATTCTAATTAGTTAACACACATTGTAATATTAGTTTCAGGTGTACAATTTAGTAATTTAACGTCTGTACATGACCCTGTGTCCATCACAAGTCACTCCTTAATCCTCATTACCTATTTAACCCATCCCCCCAACCCCTGTTTTCTGGTAACCATCAGCTTGTTCTCTATAGTTAAGAGTCTGTCTTGGGGCACCTGCATGGCTCAGTAGGTTAAGCGACCCACTTCGGCTCAGGTCATGATTTTGTGGTTTCTGAGTTTGAGCCTCACATCAGGCTCTGTGCTGGCAGCTGAGAGCCTGGGGGCTACTTCAGATTCTGTATTTTCCTCTCTCTGCCCCTCCCCTGCTCACATTCTGTCTGTCTGACTCTCTCAAAAATAAATAAATATTAAAGAAAAGAATCTGTCTTGGTTTGCCTCCCTTTTTTCCTCCTTTGCTCATTTGTTTTGTTTCTTAAATTCCACAGATGAGTGAAATAATATAGCATTTTCTTTCTCCGACTTATGAATTATCAAAATATCATAGGTCTCCAAAAATTTTGTTGGTATTAGAAATAATTTTAATATATCATCACATGATGCTGTATGTGCTAACATTTTTTATTTTTTCCTTTGGAATTCAATAACTATTGGGGGCAGTTGGAAGAGCATGCAACTCTGCACTTGATCTTAGCCAAAAGGCCGAGAAGCGCTAAGAGCATGCAACTCTGTATCTCAGGGTTGTGAGTATAAGCCCCATGTTGAAGGTAGAGATTATTTTAAAAATAAACTTAAATAATGTAAAGGCTTGGATAACCATTAAAATTATTAATATTACAAAATTGATCAAAATAAACATTAAAATGCTAATTGGTATTTATTATAAAAAGTAAACTATTACTGAAAATTTGATCATTAATGAAATGGAATTGGAATGTTTATTAGTCCGTTATTTGTTCATGATCATTACTTATTCTCAAAGTAAAAAAGTAGCAAAATAAATTTTATTTTTATTTTTCTATTTTTATGTAGGTATAGAAAAATGTGTTCATATTAAGAGGTGAACGGCAATAGGCTTTGAATAATGTCATTCAATTTCTTGAACTTATTTTCAGTAATAAGCCAAAGTCATACAGTGATCTAGCTATCAGATAAAAATGGCTTTTTATCAGCCTTAAATTTGCTGAAAACAAAGAGGTTTAAAGTGCCTGAATGATTAACAGATTCCCTCTCTGTTCATTAAAGTCATTCACTTTCTCCTCCCCACACTGATATTTCATATCATCTATAATTTAGAGTAGCAGAGGTTTCCTCACCTCAGGAGAATGCACTGTATTACGAATAGTGATAGGTTAGGTGTGTGTGTGTGTGTGTGTGTGTGTGTGTGTGTGCGTGTGTGTGTGTGTGTGTGTGTGTGTGTGTTTGTGTGTGTATGGTAACGTAATTGCTGACTATGCAATGGAAGATAAATAAGTAGAATCTTTGATTTGGGGACAAAAGCATTTAGAAAAGAACGTAAAACAACCTAAAGAAATTAATTCTTCTAAAGGCGTCTGAAGTCTCCACACATCTCAGTTGATAATCATCATTAAGAAGCAACTTAAATATAATAAAAATAGTTCATGGGTAGGCCATTAATTGCATATTATATACCAACAAGCAATCAAGTCTGTCTCTTTTTTTTCCACTTAGGCTGAGCTGTTTTTATTGGCAAGCACTTTAGATCATCTGTATCTTTTCAGAAGCAGCGTGGAATACATTTATCTAGAGAAATCTCACTTTCTCATCTCGGTTCCCTATTTTTAGGTACCTCATACCCCATGATTTTCATACTATCCTTTGACTGCCCAAATGCTCCTAAAATGACTTCCCCATCAAAACCTTCCCCTTATATAAGTTAACATATTTCAAGCTTAGCTATTTTTTTTTCTAACTGTAAAACACCTAACTCATAGGTGCTTATCCCTATACCGTTATATGACGCCTAGTTTGCTCTACAATCAGTTTGGTTCTGGCTTCATACTGAAAACTCTGAATGCTACCATCCAGAGCAATATCAACACAGAAGTCCCTGATTTCATTCCAGCCCCAGTATTCTGCACTTGCGCCAGGCACAATGAAGAGTTAAACGTGTAGAGATACTTCAGCCTAGGGAGTCATCAAATCTGGGGCTCCGTCATGTTTATTACCTAACTTTGTGCCCTATTCACATGCCTGTGACCAGAGTCCATTCTCCAAATCAGCTGCTTCTTATTGATAACTGTTATTAATCTATAAACCCTTGAAACTTAGTTATAGGTACATGGCTCAGTGCATGTGCAGACTGATTTCTATATATTTTGTTCCAGTTATGGGTAACAGTCCTTGACTTAATGATAATATTAGTTTCCTAGGGTTGCCATAGGAAAGTATCACAAACTATGTGACTTAAAAAAGTTATTGTCTAAGTTTTGGAGGGAAAATCTGGAAATTAGGGTGTGACAAGGTTGTTTGTTTGTTTGTTTGTTTGTTTTTTCTGAAGGCTGTAAGGGAGAATCCAGCCCATGATAATTTTAACTAAACAGGCTTTGGTCAGCAATAGTTGCGTCTTTATTGAGAATACTATTATACAATTCTTTAGTTTCTCATGGAAAAAGATAATTTTCCTTACATTCCATTTACTCTTTTTTGTTCTTTTTTAAAGAGTATGTTGACAAAATATCAATCTTTTCAAGAACTTAAAAGTGTATTCATCTAACTGAACCTTTCCCTTTTTCGTAGTGAATTTTTCTTAATATTTCTTTATAACTTTAAAGTCTGAACATTGAACTGTTATACCTATGAAGAACAATTATTCCCGTGAAATACAACACAATCGGATATCAGATGCACCGTGGTAAAGTAGATCTAACTGCTATGGAATTATTACGGTGCCATGCGATTTATTTTGAATCTCAACCATCATTTCACTATCCTGCTGTCTTCTTTATTGTTAGAGTGAATGCTTTCAGTGACATCTTATAAATCTTTACTTTGGCCAATATTTTTGCAGTGTCTTAACATAGAAGAGGTATGCCTGGCTTTCACTACCTCCAAGATTTAGAGGTATAATTTCAACTTAATGTGAAAAGTTTTAGCTGGGTAAGTTCCATTAGCCTCTTTTGTCAAGAAGGGAATATACCTATTCATTTTCATGTCCAGTTTATATATTGAGTTCCATCAACACATGAAAGGTATTATGTAGTGTTTGCGAAAGTGGGACTTTATTGTCTTTAACCGAATTTCCCACCTGCACAAAAGTCCTCTAATAGCAATGATCTATATTTCTCTTACTAAGCAAATGTCAGATATATAAAAGTTTATGAAATAGGGAGCTCTTTCCCACTTAAAACTTCTGTTCTCCTGGTATTGATGCTTCTTTCACTTGCTTCAGGCAGTAATGATCTTCTAGCCTCTTCCTCACAACCTGACCAAATATTACTTGGGGAAGTGTCTGATAGAGCAACTTATACTAAGATGAAACTGACCTTGAAAGTTCAGTGAATTAGATAAACCAAATGCAAGAATAGTTCATAACTTAGATGTATAGTATATATTTTAGTTTTCCAGTTTGTATACATACATACATGCAGGCTGAAAGGGAGATGTGCAAGAATGTTGATCATGACTTTTGAGTGATATTTTTCTCAATGATTTTTTTCCTGTTTTCCCCCCAAGTTTTCTACATTGAACTTGTACTGCGCAAATGGAGCCAGGGTGCAGGAAAGCTGACTTTGCCTGAATAAAACTTGTGCTGATACTGATGATTCTTTGAATAGAATCAATGAGTGTTATCTCACAGAACCTCCTGAGAGAAGGTTTTCAGAGTGTCCAGAGGGTATGCAAGGGCCTATTTTTTAAAAGCAGCATGTTGTCATTTCTTGTATCCCATCAGGACACATATCTTAGAAGTACTGGTCTATACCATTATTAAGTTACAATGTCAGGTTATCCAAAGAAACAATAGCATTTTTTTAGAAAACGAAGTATATTTGAAATGTTTGAGGAGATATTTATATACAATGTTAAGAAAATAAAAGCTAATATCTCTCTCATGACCCCTAATAAAGAAAGAATTGAGATGCTATACATTACTTCAAAATCTATTCAAGCACAGTAAATTGTTTTCCTATTCCCAAGTGAGTTATACTGGACCACTGTATTTGAGATTCTGGTTTTCAAACTGAAAAGCTTATAAACAAAGTAATGGCAACCTAAAATGGCTAATAAAATAACTTAAATCTCAAGGGGCAGTTAAAAGGACATTATAAAAATATTATGAAGATTTTTATAATCTTCAATACTGATATGCCTCTAGAAATAAGCAATAAGACTTTGTCCAGCTTCTAAAGTTAGCTTACTAGTTCACTGTTTCAACTGTCTTGCAACAAATTAAACAAGTTCCAACAGATGGCCATTTCTATTCTATTCTAATTATCCTATCCTATCCTATCCCATTCCATTCTATTCTATCCTATTCAATTCCATCCATTCTTCCTTTTCTTTTTATTTCCTTTCTTTTTCTTGTTTCCTCACTTTTACTGTAGATTTAATGTTTAAGGATGAAAAATATTCTATTCAACATTACAAATGAAGAAAATATTATCCCATGTGTTGTTTGCAATTTTTATCTGCCCAACCCCCTTTTTTCATTTTACATTTCATCAAGCTTTCTTCTAAACATCATGTCTGACTATATACTTATTATTTGATATGAAAAAGGCATAAATTTATATATATAGTCACATACGTATACTCTGCTTTCTAATGTTAAACATTTCCCTTGACATTCTGTCACTGAATATTCTCTAATAAGCTTTTTTGAAGATTTAAAGTCTGTAGGTTATTGATAAATGTATTGAAAGAAGAAAGAAAGTATAAAGCTGTAAAATATAAGTATGACATGCCGTGATAGATTCCATATACATTTATAATTGTATAGGAACACTAGAATTTGGTTTGTCATTAGAAGACCTAAGACAAGAGCGCCTGGGTGGCTCATTCAGTTAAGCACCCAACTATGGCTCAGGTCATGATACCGCAACTTGTGAGTTCAAGCCCCTTGTCAGGCTCTGTGCTGACAGCTCAGAGCCTGGAGCCTGCTTTGGATTCTGTGTGTCCCTCTCTCTATGTCCCTCCCCCACTTGTACTCCATCTTTCTCTCTCTAAAATAAATAAACATTAGAAAAAAATTAGAAAAAAGAGACATGACAATTAGATCTAGAATTTTAATCATGAAGGAAAACATAAATATATACAATGTGTTTGTGTACTTATGTGAATTAATTTCATCTACATCAGTTTTGCAGCTTTAATTCTTCTGGGATTATAAAGCTAAAATAAAAAGGCAATGGTTCTCATTTTCAAGATTTCATACTTTATTTTCATAGGTTAAAGCTAAAGCTTTAGATATGTTTAAGTGTTATACACTGAGAAATAGAGAGTAAGTAATTATTCAATTTTTTATTCAAAGCAAGAAAATAAAATGTTTGTTGTTTTATATCTATTCTTCAAATCTATTATTCAAATAATTCAATATTTGTAACTTCCTAGTTGATTACTGTCAATTTCTTGAACAAGTTGTACTATATACTTGTGTTATGTACGTACTTGTGAGCACTGCTCTAATTGCCATCAAGTGGCCGAAGCCACACATTTAGGACATACTTGTCTGTGACTGGAAGAAAATTATTTTATAGTAAGTATTATAGAGTATGATATTATTTAAAAATATTCTTCCCAAATTTTCTCGATGAAACTATTCAAGGACTTTTCTTACTCATTGTATATATTTCTTCTCTAAGGAGAAATGACAGGTAAACAAATTATATGTCCCTAAACAGGAAGAGTTAAGTTGATTAAACTACTGAATTCTCATCCAAATGTTGATCATACAATGAACATTTTGATAATGAAATAAGTGCATCTTGGCCCGAATACTTTTTGTGATCCTCAGTATTGTTTAAGACACTCGTTGCCCTCATAAGATTATTAGTAATTCCAACTCTATCACCTGCAATGGTCAACACATCGCTGTTTCTAACCACCAAATAAAAATATCTAGGTAATTTAATGACTTACAGAAAGGCATCAATATTACTAAACAAATGTCAACATAAGTAACACTTAAAAATATTAACATAAGAGATCAACTCAATTCTTTAAAAAAATATTTCTTTAAGCACTTGGAAAATCTTTATGAGAAAATTTGTGAGGGAAGTTGTTATACTATGACTAATTTCCATGCATTTTACTTCACTGTGTTGTGCAGGGTTCTATCTTTTAAACTTTTACTCCTGGACATCCACTCAGCTAGGGAAAGTTCTCTGAATTCCCATAATTGCCGGATATAGCTATGTCCGCTCTTTATATCCACAAAACCATCCCCCCCATACTCCACACTGCAACAAAACTCCTAATTTTATGTGATTAGATGGTTATCTAGCAAGAGAGTAGACCACTCTAGAATTTCTACTTAACTCATCAGGAGTGACAACAAAGAGTTGGAGGAAAATATTCACAGAGAAAAGTCTGTGGACTACATTTTGAGTCACTCCTTTGTATACTAATTACTCTCCCATCTGACCATCACAGGAAATATACCTTCTGCAAGAATCCAAAACTGTTGCTTGTTATATCTCCTTTTGTCTTTCTTTCCTAAGTTGGATGTGAGGCTCAATTTGGATTAACTACCATTTCTGTTTGAAACTTATGATAAAGTATATGATATACTTATGCTGATTAGTGAGACATGTCCTCATATTCAGGACACTTTATAAATACAAATACATTTAGTATATTCACCTTGAATCTTTGTTTTATAGGACTTATAATACTTTCTGAGTTCAAGCAAGGAGGGGGAAAACATTCTTTAGCGATAAATCCTCAAGCACGTGTGTGCATACCTGCTTAACATTTTGAATCCAAACAAGGATGAGTAATCATAAGTAGAATGCTGTTCACCCCAAAAGTAAAGCGACATTCAATACCAAGAACAAATATTTTATCTTTTTGTTTAATGGGCAAACTCCAAAATTTATGTCAGTTTACATTATAGTTTACATATCATATGATAGATATGGCTTAACTCAATCAATAACCAAGAACAAACATTACATAATACTTGGATAATTACATTTATAGCTCTCTCAGTCCAATCAAGTTTGGAGTTTATATAGGGGTATTCAGAAATACAAAGGTAAATGTGAAATTGAATGGAAAATTCTAAAACTCAAAAAGGAAAATTATTTCATAAACTAAATCATTACAATACTGATAATTAAAATGCTATTTTCTTGCATGAATCTATGCATACAGTACCTTTAACTACTAAAAAGATTGCTTTCTAAAATTCATTTCTTTTCACTTTAAGTATTTCCATATACTTTTCATCAGAGAACAAGATATTTAAATTATGCATAATTATTATATATAGCATTGCGATGCTAGAGAGGTCCTTTGTTGTTAAACTAAGATCATCTATGAGTGTTTCCTTCTTTTCCAGACATATCAAGTTTCAAAATACATATATAGAAAGAGAGGTTGAAGCTTCTGAAGATATAAAAATGAGTTCTTTCATGAATAAAATGACATTATTATTACTTAAGTGACATTATCAAAGAGATAAACCTCTGATGTATAACTCCATTAACTAGCTGGTAGCATTTTATCTTGTGCTTAACCTAAGCTTTCTCTAAGAAAATGCAGTGAAGTCAAAGTGTGTTTTAGTACCAATCATATCTTTTCTTTCCTCATAACGACCAACTCATCAAATATGCAACTAATAATTAAATAAACAAGACAGTTAAATAAAGAGTACGTCATTCCATAAGCACGCACATAGGCATAAATCAAACCTCTATTTTTCTACTGCAAAATCTAGATTTTATATTCCCTGAAATTCTCTTTCAAAGGAAAGGTTTGATTTTACACCTTCGATTTAACGTTTATTACACACAAGGCATATTTTGCTTTGAAGTTTGTATCTCCCATGTCTAAGTATGCGTTTAGTCTCTAAATTAATGGTTCTTATTAATGACATATAATCAGTTTTCAATGATTATAACTAATGATGATCACTGGACTGTATTTGAAAAATTACAGTCAAATACTTAATTTCTGGAGCCTCCTAGTTGCAGACTGCAGGGAACCAATCTTCTTGAGATATGGGAAAACAAATTTTCCAGAGAGAGTAAAAAGATTTGCCAAAGGTTGTTATGTCCTTCATTAAAGAATGAGATTAGGATTTAGGTTGATCATGACAGCCAGAAAAGTGAGAACTATAGCCACAGTCAGAAACAATTTCCCTTAGAAATAACCTGAAATCTTCAGAAGCACTTAACCTCAAGGCCACAACAACTAATTGCCTCATTAAATTGCTAGCATCTCCCTTAAGGGATTTTTTGTTTGTTTGTTTGAACCTTGACCTGCTGGGCAGCTTGAATGGTCATAAATTCCTTGGGGGAAAGGAAGGCCAGATGCCACTCTTTCTGAGAAGGAATTGTGTGTAGAGGAGTCTCAGATAATGCCCACAAGCACTCCCTGTGTGGAAGGTAAAAGTGTTCCGGGACAAAGCAGATTGTTTTCTGATAATTGCTCGGGTGGCATGGAGTAGTCACTGTGCATTTGTTTGTGAAAAAGTCATTCAAGAAAGCAGACCTGAATAAAGTATTATCTAATTTTAATCATAAAAATAATACTAAATGTCAATCAGCTTTGATAATGGTGCACCTACAGACTCTTTGATCTGAGTCATTTGCGTTTTTTGTTTTGTTTTGTTTTGTTTTGCAGCTTTATATGGCCAGTTGAGTCCTGGGGCTTCAAGTTTTTAACCTCCCGGTTCCACTAGACTAGCTTGCTTTACTTTAAAAAGTCTAAATAATGGGACTTAAAATATATGAGCTTGCTAAAAATGAAGTAAACTTTGACTAGGAGAAAAAAGAGTTTGAAAGCCATTGGTGTAATAGAGAATCTTCCTTTGAAAAAATAAAGAAAATGGGGCATAGAAACGTGACGTCTCAAGATCACTCAACTAGTTTTCAGTAGAAACCGAGTTTTTTGTTTCATGGACATATTCTCCTCTCATTGCACTCTGGTGAGAATCACCCTCATATCAGGGGTGCTTCATGAATACTTAGCTCCTGAAGCTGAAGCAGAGACCATGATGTTCATCTCGGAAGACAGTTTATTTCTAGCCTCACTATAAAAATTAGATAATCAAGTCTTGAGATCTAAATGTTTTCATATTTGCATTGCATCACACTTCATTTTAGAGAGGGTGACAAAGACCCTAATACAGTGCTTCCACCAAAGGCCTCTCTGTCCCCTCACTCAGGCCACAAGCCCCTTCCTGTCTCCAAGTTTTCAGTTGTCTGTATCTCCTGGCACTTTAGCTTGCACTACCTTGGGCTTCTGATTTAGAGGTGAAATTCTGAAAGTATAACTTGAGAAGTCTTTCTTGAAAGCAAGACATGTCCCTTTAAAAAAAGATCCTGGAGGGGCATCTGGAGGGCTCAGTCAGTTAAGCATCTGACTTCTGCTCAGATCATGATCTCTCACTCAGTTCATGGGCTCAAGCACCTCATCAGGCTGTACACTGACAGTGCAGCCCACTGCTTGGGATTCTCTCTCCCTATCTCTATACCCCTCCCCTACTTGTGTTTTCTCTCTCCAAATAAATAAATAAACATAAAGAGAGAGAGAGAGAACCTTGAGAAGTGTTTTTCTCCTCTCCACTTTCCCCAAAAGATAATTCAGATACTACATTTTTATGTGGATGTTGGACATGCTAGGAAAGGCAGAACAGTATCAGCTTTTTGGAAAAGCCATCCTTTAAAATAGTAATTTTCATTGTATCATGTTGACTTATTTTAGGGTTCCATTTATATTTTGTAAACATATCCATCATCATGAATTGATTGCTCACTCCCCACCCATTTTATAACTGTGTGATTATTTTAATTGACTGGACTTAAACCGATTTGTGGCTTTAGTGCAATGGCATTAATCTCTACATTTAATTATCCATGTATGTGTAGGACATATGTATATGTAATTATAATATATAGAAATACACTACATTTATTTTGTAGAAATATACAGTATGTATTACGTATAATATGTTATATATTTTATATCTTATATATGTGATATATATTTCTGTTATGCCATCCTTACAATATGCACAAAGATTGGGGAAAGTTGAAGGGCAAAAGACAAGATGGTGACTCCCGATCAAGCCCACTCCTTTTAAGAAAAGCTTCTGAGAAACTTCTGCTTATGGTTTATTGGCAGGACCTGTGTCCCATGATTGCTGTCAGCTGCACTGGTGATTGCATTCAACTCATATCAACTATTCAGAAGAAGTTCATCAGTTCAACAAGTATGAAAATACTATCCCAAGGTGGCATAAAAGTCCATGTTTCATCTTTTTCCTATTAAATTCATCTCTAAATAATGTCTCTAGAATTTAAAATATATACAATTTTAATCATCTAATCAACATGATTTAATAGATTTACACTAAACTTTGGAAACAGGTACATAACATTAACTTTTTTAAATGTATAAGAAAAGATTTATCAGGGAAATTTTCCATTTTAGTCTCGATAAATAATAATGAAAAAAGACATAGGATTTTTAGACAAAATTGCCAGAAACCTGCACATAAAATAAAAAACAACTGGACAAAATGAAAAGTATTAAGTCCTGTAGAATTTTCTAATTTTTCTCAATTAATCAGGAATTAAATGATATTGTCTTTGTAAGATTTAATAGATGGAGGCAGAGATGGGAGGAAAGGGACTACGTTATGGAGCCAAGAAAGCCTTTATTGGGATCTGCAATTACCGGGCGAGGTCCCATGGCCCAGGGAGTGGAGAGTCCGGGAAAGTCGTGCCTGGTACAGGAGGGGCGAGGTATTTTATGGGTGAAAGACTTCCGGTCTGATTCTGGGAGGGCAGACCACCAAATAAGGGCACTTTAGGGACGTGGCAGGATGGGATAGGTTGCCTCCTCTGTCGGGGTGGTGGGAAGCTGGGGCTCCATGATTGGCTGTTTTCAAACTGGCATGGAACATTCCAGGTCTGCAGGTGAGGGTGGGGGTCGTCGGTGCAAGGTGTTTTTCCAACCCACAGCAAAATGGCCACTCGGTCGCCATGCCAAGGTGACTCCCAAGGTGACTCTTACAGTATTCAAAGAAAAATGCACTAATATTAAATTTTCTTAATATTCAAC
>NC_043702.1:156674572-156712225 GCF_006229205.1 Suricata suricatta | reverse complement strand
TATAGTTTATATTTTGTCAATTCTATATATTTTCTTCATAAATTTTTCACCAAAACAACGAAGAGAATTTTATTCAAATTTCTAATTTTAATGACCATACTTCTTTTTCTCGTCAATTTTGACAGTTAATCAGAAAGAAGATATTGCATTTAAAATGTCTTTTATTGAATCACAATCCTTTGAAAATACAAAATCTTATTATTTATTATAATCTCCAATATTATTAGCTACTTTCCTATTCTTTCATCATATTGGCTCAATTTATGTTATAAATCTTCTCATGTAATTTTGTTACATATTTTCCAAAGTTATAATAGGTAAATTTAATTCATTGTTAGATGATGCTTTTCACTTTTTGATTCATTTACATATGGCTGAAAAGTTATTTTTACATTAGCTGCCATTCTAGTCTTGATATTAATTATAGACATCATATTTATTAAAAATGTATATTTATGTCAATTAGAGACTAGCCAGAGGGCTTATATGATTTCACTAAAATCAAAACTAGAACTACTGGAAACAGGCCAATTAGAATTCACTGCCACATGGCAAAAACAACTCAGTGTATGTCTTACTAATGGTAGTATCACTAGCATTGCTTTATTTTTTATTCCTTTTTTTCCCCTGACAGCTTATAGAGGAAATAGTTGACATACAAAATATTGCACATATTTAATGTATACAATTTGATGAGTTTGGACATATGCATATATCCATGAAAACATCATTAATAATCAAGGTAATAGAATATTTATCATACTCATATTTTGTGTTCCTCTTGGTTTGGCTTTGTTTTTGTGGTAAGAATGCTTAACATAAGATCTACCCTCTGAACAGATAATTAAGTGTACAATATAGTATTGCTCACTATAGGAACAATGTTGTAGTGTAGATTTCTAGGGGTTCTTCATCTTGCATAACTAAGACTTTACACCCTTTGAGCAATAAACTCCCCATCTCCCCCTCCCCCAACTGCTGCTAACCACCATTTTTTTCTGTGCTTCTAGGAGTTCAATTATTTTAAATACCTCTTATAAGTGGATTTATGCAGTACTTTTCATGTGTCTGCCTTATCTCACTTAGCATAAAGTTATCAATGACAAATGAGTTCATCTATGTTATTGGGAATGGCAAAATTTCCTTTTTTAACACTGAATAGTGTTCTATTGTGTGTATTTGTCACATTTTATTTTTTTTTCTGTTTTTTGTTTTTGTTTTTGTTTTTTTTTAACATATTTGAGAGACAGAGAGACATCAGGAGCAGCAGAGGGTCAGAGAAACAGGGAGACACAGAATCCCAAGCAGGCTCCAGGCTCTGAGCTAGCTGTCAGCACAGAGTCTGACGCAGGGCAGGAACCCATAAGCCATGAGATCATGACCTGAAACGAAGCCAGAAGCTGAACGCTTAACCACTGAGCCACCCAGGTGCCCCCACATTTTCTTTATCTGTTCATCTGTCGATGGATATTTGGGTTGTTTCCATATCTTGTCTACTATGGATAATTCTGTAGTGAAATGGAGGAGCAGATTTGTCTAAAAAGCATTTTTATAAATTTCTTTCCAAGTTATACAGGTAGTATATAGATAGATGATAGGTAGAAAATCCATTTTATAAGATAACTAGATTATTTTTTACAAAACAAGTTTTTCAAATGCATATATTTTGTAATGAAAAGTGACTACTCAGACATCCAAGAGCTTCTGGAAGGAATACAATAAAAGACATATTGAACGTAGATAAAGCTGTGGGTGGGAGAAACAAATTTAATATGCCCCAATGAATGATAAAGCAAAACAAGTCTTTAGCAAAAAATCAGAATAAAAATGGCAAGAGTTTGAAGTATCTTGATTTTTATCTTGTAAGGATGCAGGTCCGATCCAGCCCTCACCACCGGGCCGTCCCAGCCTTCCCGGAGCTGGTCGCGGCACACCTCTGCGGTGGAGATGCGCCCGGCAGCCGTGGGGGGGGGCATTCCCCCGGCGGCCACAGGGCCGATCCAGCCTTCCCCTTTACATAAAGGGGATACCTTTGACCTTTCTAGAGGTGGGCCTAGTCACGCCCCACGTGGGGCGTCCTGGGCCCACTCTGATTGGTCAGTGCTCTGGGTGGTGTGATTGGCTCCCACAACTGCCAGTGTTGATGGGGGGGCAGGGATTGGATCACTGTACACCTGTCATCATTTCCTGTAACGCCCCCTCCCAAAGGCATAAAAGGCCCTGCCCTGCCTTTGTTCGGGGCTCTCTCCACGTTGCCAGCTGGTCGGCTGGAGACTGTGAGCCTGAGCTTAAGCTTGTAATAAAGGCCCTTTGCTTTTACAGGCGTGACTCGGTCTCCCCAGCAGTCTCTGGTGCTTTTTTTGGGGTGATTTGGGGCGATTTTACAAACTTGGGCACAACAATCTCTAATAATCCTATAATTTTATTTTATGGATTCTCTCTTTGCTATTATATTTATTATGAATTCCACCCACCCTAAGATGTCTTCTCTCTACTTGATTTATAATAAATTTTATTATCTTACAGAAAAGAACCACAAAATCCAGAATTTTATGACTTGCTTAAGGTCAAACAGTAATTTAAAAATAAAAGAAGAATTTTTGTTCCTCATACATCAGTTCTGATCAGTTTTTATTTTAAGAAAAGCAAATTAATGTACTTATGTAGATATTTGGAAATGAAATGACACAATTACCTCATAATTTTTCTCCCAGATATTTAGTCTCAATCATGTGTGACTCCACTTACAAAATTTAATTGATTACATTGTCTTATTCATGTTTTCAAACAATTTTTGATCTTAAAGATGGCCACCGAAATATGCAAAATGAAAAGTAATCAAATAATAAGACCTCATTGCGTAGAATACTTAAACTTCCAGTTTTCTAGAAGTGACTGAGTGGCTCAGTCAGGTGATCATCTGACTCTCAACTGCAGCTCAGGTCATGATCTCATGAGTTCGAGCCACACATTGGACTCTGGGATCCTGGGATTCTCTCTCTCCCTCTCTCTCTGCCCCTCCCCTGCTCATGTGCTTTCTTTTTCTTGTCTCTCTCTCTCTCTCTGAAATAAAGGTTAAAAATTTAAAAATAAACAAGTAAAAATAAATTTAAAATGTATAAAAGTTTTTGGTATTCTCTTTATAAATTATTGAAAATAAGCCAACCATAAGTACTTACTAAATTAAGTATTCAAACTTCCATAGTTTGATTGATAAGAACAAAAACAGTTTTTTTCACCTGTTGGTTGGTTGATTTATTCAGTAAATATATGTACTAAACAGTCACCATGCACTAAAGATCTTTTTAAACAATTTAACCCTTTTCTAAATGAACTAAACATAGACATAAAAATATTAGATTTACAAATGGACTGCTATTAGAGCAAACGCTAAAGAAATACAAGCACCTAGGCACAATTCCTTACAAAAAAGACATATTTTAATAATTTCTTTTGATTACTCTTGAAGATATGATCTCTTTGTATTTGGTTTTCCTGTTTGTTAATTATCCCCTTACAGTCTTTTGCACAAATATTGCAGGGTTATCTCTTCTCTTAAATGAGCTCTGTCAATAATCTATGTACTAAAAAATAAATATTTGAAAATAGAAAATATATGCCAACTATTAATTAGAAATACCAAAGATAAATTTTATTATAGATATTGGATGTGTTACCAACAGAGAGACACCTCCCCCCTCCCCCACAAAGTAAAAAACAGAAAGACTGATTGACATCAGTTATTCTAGAAATATAATTTTTTTATTATGGACACTCGACTCATAGTACAGCTGACATAGTAAATAATATAGATACAATAGTAGTAGGATTGTTAATTAGATGGAAGAACTAACTTGGAAACCTAACTCCCACTGTATACTTACACCTTTTAGTATAAACTTAGTAATAAATCACATGTAAAACACACATCAGTTCTATCAAAAGAGAGATGAGATATTTAAGATGAGGAAGAGTTTATTTAAAAAGACAGAAACTGAAAGCGGTAATTGAAGATTAAAGCTGGCAATAAATTAAGAAAACATTAAACACAACTCAATACCAAAAAAAAAAAATCAAATCAAAACAAAACAGATAATCTGTGTTTAAAAAAATGGAGAGAGGATCTGAACAGACATTTTTTTTAAGTAGACATATAGTTGGACAACAGGTACAGGAAAAGATGCTCACTAATCATTAGAGAAATGCAAATTAAAACTACAATCAGATATCACTTGATACTTGTTAAAATGACGATTATCAAAAAGATAAGAAATAAGCATTGGTGAGGATATGGAGAAAAGAGATCTCTTGTTGGTGGGAATGTAACTTAGTGTAGCCATTGTGGAAAACAATATGGAAGATCCTCAAAAAATTAAAAATAGAACTATCATACGATCCAACAATTCTACATCTGGGACTATATCCAAAGCAAATGAAAACACTTAACCCAGACGCCTCAATTTCAGCCTCAGGAGTTCCTGTGCAGGTGTCCTAGCTAAATCTTGGTGAATTCCTGCCCGATAGAAACTGGGAGATATATTTTTGTTGATTTAAGCTACTAAATTTGTGGTAATTTGTTACACATTAATAGAAAATAAATACAGTAACAAACATAGAACTGGCATTTGAATACACAGAGATTTTACTGAGAAATAGATAAATAACTCCATGTAAAATAATCATTCAAAGTCAGAAGCAGGCATTTCAAAGAACTAAAAAAGACGTGATCAATCAACATATGAAAAAATTAACTTCAATTGTAATTGTGAAATGCAAATACAAACCACAATGGGATGCATTGTCAGAGAAACAAACATAGTAGCAATTGGACTATTTCCAGCATGTGTGAGGATATGGATCAAGAATTGTTTTATAGTGCTTGGAGCAGAAATGTGAAATAGAAAACAGGATCAGAACTCACACTACTAACTATATATTCTAGAAAAATACTAGCACATATATTCTGTGTTCAAGAATGTATTCAAAAATATTCATAGAAATAGTGAAAGCAAAAGCAAAAGAGAACTGTCAGGAGCTTGAATAATAATTCTCAGTAGAATGCATATACAGTGTAATAATATATTTATAGAAATTTCACACAGTAGTCAAAATAGCTAAGCGCATTAATGTGAGTAAAATTCACACATACGGTTGAATCATGTTGAATGAAAGCAAGTCACAGAAGTATAAAATAGAGCACAATGACATTCATACATATTACAGAAACATTAGAAAATGTTTGATGTGCTGCTATATACACATGCCATAAAACAAAAAAGATCAAATGTTATATACTCGAAAATCAGAAAAGTACAGAGGAACCTGGGTGGCTTAGTCAGTTAAGCACCCAACTGTTGATTTCAGCTCAGCCTGAGATCTCATGGTTCATGAGATTGAGTCCTATGGTGGGTTCATGCTGATAGTGTAGAGCCTGCTTGGAATTCTCTCTCTCCCTCTGTCTGTCCTGACCATGCTCCCATTCTCTCTCTCTCTCTCACTCTCTCTCTTGCTCTCACTCTTGCTTTCAAAATAAATAAACTTTACCAAAAAAACAAAAACTCAGAAAAGTGCTTATAGGACTGAGGGCTCAGTGAGCCATGGAGTATTATAGATACTAATTATAATCTATTTCTTAATTTGGGGATACTATTGTTTCAGTTCAAAATGTATATCTATCCATATATTTGTGAGTGAAACATTACATAGTTCTCAAAAAAAATCAGTCAAACCTTTTTGAAATATAAAGATATGTAGTCACATAGAGAATGTCATCTTATGAAAATATGGAAAATAAAAAAGTTCTTTCAGATCTCCTAACAATACTATTACTATTATTATTATTATTATTATTATTATAAAAAGTTTTGTTTTCCAAAATAACTTATGAGGCATTCAATGTTTTATCCCATAAACAAATTAAAAGATAATTATTCATTGGATGTTTTGGCTTCTTATTTAGCCAGTCTATGTCATTTCATAACATGAATTAACTGTTATTAAAACATGTAAATTAGTAATAATAGGCTACTATTTCAATGTAATGTAAGAAAAAATTCTAATTAATATAGTTAAGCCATATATGTAATATGACAAATATAATAAGGCCAAAATAATAAAGAACAGGTGTCTAGTATTTTAATCATTTAAATACCTAATACATTTCATAAAATTAATCAAATAAATTGTGTGAAAAATTACAATTAACCAAGCTTAAAAAACATAGAATTCTTTTTAACTATTAATTTTAGGTAGCAAATAATTGGCTTGAATCTGAAAATATTTGGTTCTATTCACATATTACAAGAAGGTATATTTTCAAGAAGGTATATTTACTGCTCAAATATTTTTCCTTATTCTGTAGAATAAGAAACATCATTTTCCTGAACTCATAGACTTCATTTGATCCATTACTAATTAGCTAAGATATTTAAGGAATCTCTGGTACTCTATGTCTAAACACAGATCCAAACCTTTGTAAATGAGAACACACTAACTACATTGAATTAAAGAAACTGAAGTAATTAAATAAGGATATTTAACAGTTTATTTTGGAATTAACTAAATAAAAGTTGGCTCCATTTCAAGATATAAAACTGTATATTTAGTTCATTTCTGAATAACATGACAATGGAAATTTTAAAAGAGAAAACATAACTGTCAGCACTGGAAAACAATGAAATAGTGTGTTATTTTGTGCTAAATTTTTGCTGTATGATTTTTCTTAATAAAGAAACTATACTTAAAAAGTTTGAGGTTTATGGTAAAATGAGTAGAAAGTAGAGATTTTCCATGCATTCCTTCAATCCCCTCCAGTCTCCCTTATATTAACATTTGTATTTGTTTTTTTTAATAAATTTTTTAATGTTTTTTATTTATTTTTTGAGAGACAGAGAGAGACAGCGCAAGCAGGGGAGGGTCAGAGAAAGAGGGAGACACAGAATCGGAAGCAGGCTCCAGGCTCTGAGCTGTCAGCATCACAGCACTTGACACGGGGCTCGAACCCACGAACCGCGAGATTATGACCTGAGCCGAAGCTGGATGCTTAACCGACTGAGCCACCCAGGCGCCCCTAGCATTTTGTATTTGTGTGGTTTTGCATTTATTACAGTAAATAATCCAATAGTGATGGATTATTAAAAAATCCATAGGTGATATTAAGGTTTCCTTTTGGTGTTGTACATTCCATGGACTTTGATTAATGTGTGTGTATAACAGGACTCTAGCTGGTCTTATGGGTTAACTTGCTTCAAGTTAATGTATTTCTTGCTTGCTCACTTAAAGTCCTTGATCTGTAAGAGAACTAATGTACTTTCTTGAGAGATTTGCAGACCACTGGCCTTCCTTGGGGAATAAAGGACCAGAACTTTCCAAGGCCACTGGGGCCAGAAGGCCCTAGCTTTCTGATTACCCCAGCCATCTTTTTAGAAAAATGTTTTTCTTTTTCCTTAACTCTAAATTATATATTTATTTATTCAAATATTAAGAATAAATCTCAATTGAACCTTTGTTTTTACTACAGATGTGATTTCACTTTACATGACAACTTCTGTTATCAACTTATCGTTGAGTAAGCACAAGTTTCAGGAAATCAAGTAGACATTTGCTCCTACAGCCTGAGCATGCTCCATTCTTCCTCACTACTAGTCTCTCTAATTGCTATGAATAGAAACAGTTACAGAAAAATGGGAGAAAAACACTTAAAGTGTCTATTTTTAAAGTCATGAGATAGTTTCATACTGTACATTAAATACTACTGAAATAGTTCTCCAAAAGAAATTTGTGAAGCCGGGATAATTCTCTGGATATCACTCACTGGAATGAGAATGGTTTAATAAAATGCCAGGCCCAGGTAGCTTCCATAAAGCACAAACCAGATTGCCAATCAGGGATACCTGAATGCAGAGCCTCTATTCCTTACGGTATAATACGTTAAGTGATGGTGCAGTGCGTCAGTCAGTTAAAGCATTTCTAATATGATGGTTTAGAAGGTAGCAGAATGCTAAGTCAGAAAATACGGCAGACGGTACTGCTGTTCATACAATAAACTATCAGGCAGTGGGGGGTTGGCAAAATGTTAATAATTGGTTCTTTAAAAACAAACACCGAAGCAGTACTTTGTAATATTTGAAGATCCTTGTAGTGTGATTATTCTCACCTGGGACTATTTCAAGCTGCTAAATTTCTTTTTCTTTTAATTTTTAAAAATCTTTATTGGGGCGCCTGGATGGCTCAGTCGGTTAAGCATCCGGCTTCGGCTCAGGTCAGATCTCGCGGTTCGTGGATTCGAGCCCTACGTCGGGCTCTGTGCTGACAGCTAGCTCAGAGCCTGGAGCCTGTTTCGGATTCTGTGTCTCCCTCTCTCTCTGACCCTCCCCTGCTCCAGCTGTCTCTCTCTGTCTCTCAAAAATAAAATAAAAAGCAATAAAAAAATCTTTATTTTTGAGAGAGAGAGAGAGACAGAGCAAGAACAAGGAAGGAACAGAGAGAGAGGGAGACACAGAGTCCGAAGCAGGCTCCAGGGTCTGAGCTGTCAGCACAGAGCCCGACGCAGGGCTGGAACCCACAGACTATGAGATCTTGACCTGAGCCGAAGTCGGACATTTGACAGACTGAGCCACCCAGTCGCCCCTCAGGCTGCTAAATTTGAAGGACTGTGAAGGGTATAAATTCTTACCCTACTTTCAAGCAAATAGGTTAGCTCACCGCAGTTTCATGGGTGCTGGTGGGAGAGCTGAGACTCCTGAGTCAGAGGCAAAGGCCAGCTTGTTCCGCACAGCAGTAGCAGTGGTCAGAACACCAGATCTATGCCAGCCTCACACCTCAAATACAACAAGGTGAGACAAAGTGGTCTAAATAACACCTGCATGTGTGTCACAGATGGGAAACCTTGAGTGTAGAATACCCGAATCTTTCATAATGGGCAATATGGAAAACAAACTTTCCCCAAAGAGAGACGGTATCTGTTTTATGCTGGGTAATAAGTAAGTGTGTGTTTTACACAGAGGGAAGATACCTTCTTTCAATTTTGTCTACTATACAAACTTCCTTGAAAAGATAGATTATAACAAGGTAGTCAATGCCTTTTTTTTTTTTCACAAGAACCCGATAAAGAATTATCCCCTAATACTAAGGCAATATCCTTGAACATGGGGTTAGGAAGACAGGTGCACAGTTAGCTCTTGGGAGTCAGGACAAGCCTCTCCACAACATCATCTCAAGCAAGCGATGCTACAGAGGAATATGACAAGTTCTGTGCCTAGGTAGATAAGACCAACAGTGTAACAATTATAAGACATATATTAGAATCATATTTATTTTTTAAAAATTTTTGAATGTTTTTTATTTATTTTTGAGAGACAGAGAGAGCACGAGCAGGAGAGAGTCAGAGAGAGAGGGAGACACAGAATTCGAAGCAGGCTCCAGGCTCCGAGCTAGCTGTCAGCACAGAGCCCGACGCAGGGCTCGAACCCACGACCGTGAGATCATGACCTGAGTGAAGCTGGATGCTTAACCAACTGAGCCACCCAGGCGCCCCCGTATTTATTTTCTATTGAAAAGTTTATGCAAACTCTAAAAGAACAATGTGCCAAAATAGTACAAGAATTTCTCAATATTGCCTAATATCAGCACTGAGTAGAAACAGTGTTCAAATTCTTTGCAGAATGTGTGTCACATGTATATTATTAATGGATGTGCATATCATATAATTTTAATTTTATGATTCCATCAAAATAAAATATTTGGGCAATTCTAACAAAATGAGTTGAAGGCAAAAGGGTTAAACAAGTACAGGTGATTTGCTAGTATTTGCTTTCATAAAGATTGTGACTTTCAAGATAAATGTACTTTTGGAAAAAATTCAGCTAAATAATTGGAAAAATCACTCAGTAAATTATGATATATTCAATTTGTTTATTTGTTCATAAGTTTCCTTAGTTTTTTTGTATTGCTATATCATCATATTTGTCACACTGTACCGTAATTATCCAATTACTGGTATGACTTTCTTTCTAAGTATTTTGGGGCTTTTTTAAAATATCAATGTTTATATATTTTTGAGAGAGAGAGAGTGTGAGCCAGGGAGGAGCAGAGAGAAAGGGAGGTAGAGGATCTGAAGCGGGCTCTGCACTAACAGCGAGCCTGACGTAGGGTTCAAATCCATAAACCGTGAATCATGACCCGAGCTGAAGTCAGACACTCAACCAACTGAGCCACCCAGGTGTCCTGCATTTGGGAACTCTTAACCGGAGCTACACATCAGAATGAGTTAGATGATGTGAAACACACACACACACACACACACACACACACACACACACACACACACATTAGATCTCTGAGCCTATCCATTGAAACTCAGTCTTTGGATCTGGGAAGTAATCAATTATCTACATATATTTTTTAAGTAACATGTGATACTGTAATATACATCCTGATGTAAAACAACCTTCCTACAACATGTTACATGTATGGCAGTGAAATTATTTGTGTGTCTTTGTTTTCCTAATATCCATCATAGTTTTTGAAACAGTTTTCTGCTTAGTATATATTAACCACATTTGTTTCCAGCTTACCTTAACACAGTCCACTATTGCTTTTCATAAAAAGTGACTACTCCAAAAGCTTCCTATATGTTTTTCCATTTAATCCTGCTGCTGTCTAATAACATTTCTGTCCAATATAAGAATTAACGTAAAATTTATAACTCTACTGTACTTAAATTCCCAATGCTTTATTCTTCTAATAGTAAGTTGAACCACAGAAAATTACTGTTTATAGTAAAATAGTCAAATATTAACAATTTCATATAGTTCACCCTAAGAACATACAATCCAAAATTCTTAACATGAATTATAAGCCATCACATAATTTCATACCTGTATATTCAAAGTCATTTCATGCCATCTCCTTCTATTCGCCCCAAAGCAGATACATCTGCTCCTCACGAGAGTAAATTTATTTAAGATTCACAGGCTCAGTAAATGTGATTCCTCTCTAAGCATTACATCAGAAGTAGCTTTTTCTTCCATGACTCTCTCAGCTCCTTATTTCCTTTGTCATTTAAAAGATTTTTATAGGGGCACCATGGTAGCTCAGTCAGTTAAACAGCCTACTTCAGATCTGTTGGTTCATGAGTTCAAGCCCCATGTTGGGCTCTGCACTGACGGTTTAGAGCCTGGAGTCTGTTCAGATTCTGTTTCTCTCTCCCTGGCCCTCCCCTACTCACGCTCTGTCTCTCTCTGTCTCTCAAAACGGAGTAAACATTAAAAAAAATTAAATATAAAAGATGTATCTAAATTTATCATTTTATACATTTTATAACTATTTCTCAAAATAAATCGTCTCTACCTAAGTCTACATAATTTGGAGATATTTTTGGTGCTTTTCTTACCATGTGCTCCACAAATGTTAAGGGAGAACCTGGCAAATGTGTGTGTGTGTGTGTGTGTGTGTGTGTGTGTGTGTGTGTGTGTGTTGTATAATACACATTTAAAAATATGTCGAGAAAAATATGATTAATTATAATATTATGTCACAATATACTGATACAAACTGCTATAAAATAAAATCCTAGATATGTGGAAATGGTAATCTTCATAAGTTCTAAAAGGTATTTCACACTTGGTTCTTTTTTTAAGTCTTAAAATAAATACAGATATGATATGTATTTGATTTTATCTTATATTTTCTCTTATATGTATATCTTTCAGAAACTTAATTGAAAAATCCTCTTAAAGCCATAGATTGACCCCAAACTGAAATGCTTTCCTACTGAAAGAGAATTGGAATATTCACCTATATATACAGATGTATTGTTTCTGTGGCTGTAATTATTTTCCACCATATGTTGCTTCATGAAGTACCAATAAAAATATGTATAAATCCTTACTGAGATGAATTGTTGAGATAAAAATATTTCATTCAAAATGTAGTATTTCCTGTTGGTGAGGATGTGGAGAAAAAGGAACTTTCATGCACTGTTGTGGAAATGCAATTAGGTGCAGCAACTGTGGAAAATAGTAATGAGGTTTCTCAAAAAATTAAAAATATAAGTACCCTACAATACAGCAGTCAAATTACTGGGTATTATTCCCCTCTCCAAAAAAACATGAAAACACTACTCTATATCTATCTATCTATCTATCTATCTATCTATCTATCTATCATCTATCTATCTATATTTAAGGATATAGGCACCCTTATGTTTATTACATGATTTACAATAGTCAATTATGGAAGCAGCTCAAGTGTCCACTGAGAGATGATTAATGGATAATATAAATACAATGGTATAATATTCAGCCATAAAAAAGAACATTTGCAACAACATGAATGGATCTAGAACATAAAATGCTAAACAAAATAAACTAGTCAGAGGAAGACAAATACTGTATGATTTTAACTCATGTGAAATTTAAGAAAAAAGTACAATGGAAAACAAAAGAGAGAGATAAACCAAGAAGTAGACTCTTCACTAGGAGAACAAATAGATGGTTACTGCAGTGGAGGTGGCTGGGAGGTGAAGGAGGTTAAGAAGGTGCTTACCTTGATGAGGGCTGAGTAATATAAGGAGTGGCAGAATCACTGTATTGTACTCCTGAAACTAATATGACACTATATGTTAACTACACTGGAATTAAAATGTAATAAAAGTCAACTTACAGGATGAGAGAAAATATTTACAAATCATATATTTAATAAAGGATCAAGATCCAAAATGTATACAGCATACATACAACACAATAGCAAAAATACTAATAATCCAACTAGAAATGGGCAAAGGAACTGAACAGGCATTTTTGTTCTGAAGACATACAGATGGCCAAAGTGTACATGGAAAGGTAGTCATCAAAGCTAATCATTAGAGAAAATGCAAATCAGAGCTCTAATGAAATATCACCTCATACCTGTTAAATGGCTATCATCAAAGATAAGAGACAAGCGTTGGTGAGGATATAGAGGAAAGGGAACCTTTGTGTACTGTCGATGAGGAAGTAAATTGATACAACCACTGTGGAAAACAGTATGAATCATCCTCAGAAATAAAATATAACTTATTACATAATCCAGCAATTCTACTTATGGGTATATATTTAAAGAAAATAAAAATAGAATCTCAAGCACTTACCTGAATTCCATGTTTACCACATCATTATTTACAATAGCCAAACTATGGAAGCAGCCCTAGTGCCCACGGATAGAGCAATAGATTAAGAAATGTGATGTATACAACCATAAAAAAACAAGGAAATCCTGCCATTTCTGACAACAGGAATGGATTTTGAGGGCATTATGCTAAGTGAGATAAGCCAACAGAAGAAGCTAATACCAAAAAGTACCATGTATATATGGAATCCAAAAAATAAAGTCAAACTCTTAAAAACAGAGAGTTTGAGAATGGTTACCAGGGGAAGTAGAGAAATGCTGGTAATTGAGTACAAACTTTCAGCTGTAAAATAAGTAAGTCTGAGCATCTAATGTGAATAACGAGAGCTATCATTGATACCACTGTATTCTGTATTTGAAATTTTGTAAAAGAGTAGAGCTTAACTGTTCTCACCAAAAAAGAGAGAGAGGTAAATAGGTGAAGTGATGGTTATGTATATAAATTAACTACATGGAATTCTTATAATGCATATCAAACACCACAAGGTATACTTGAAGTATATTTAAAATTGTGTCAATTATATATTAATAAATCTGACATATAAAAGTAGAGATAAGGAAAAACAAAAATCAGATAATTATTTATAAATGTCAAAACAGTATTTTCACAAAGCACAGTGATAGTCATACCATACTTCTACGAATGGTATTATGGGTTATAGTAAAGACATGACTGAGCTCATGGTCTGAATTTTGGACCAAAAATCTTTCTATTAAAAAATATGATAAGTATAATTAATATTCCAAAGCAAAATCTATGTTTTAGCTATCAATGCAAATCCATATGCAGATATAATATATCAAAAATTGTTTTTAGTCCACAAAAGGCCCTAGCAATTAGTAATGATGAAGAACAAACAAACAAATCACACACACAAAAAAACTACAAACATATATCACATGTGCTTGGAATTATTTTACTATAGCAAGTTTTTAGCAAATATTATAACCCAGTACAACAGAGACAGATAAGATAATATGATTAACAATGGTTCACTTCTTTATTCAACAGCATTCACAGCCTTAAGGTTTAAATTGAAAATATATATTCTCAATGTCAATTATGTAGTTTAGGGAAATTCTTTTGAAGAAATAGTATGATTAAATGTGTAAAACTATTTGGTTTGTTAATAAAATGCTATATTCTTCAGAAGTAAAAGGAAATCTATTATTATTATTATTATTATTATTATTACTATTAATTTATTTTGAATTAAACCAGTATCTTTGATTGCAGAGACATTTAAAACAGATACAGTTTAGCTTACTGCAAGTCACAAGTAATATGTAAATTTTCCACATGCAGTCTCTGGGAGTCAGCAGTTACATAATCCAAAAGCTACTAGGAGAGATGAAGACAACTATGAGTCTTGGGTATATCCTTGACATACTACCAGTCACCATCAAGAGAGGCCAATGGAGAGTGATGCTAGACTGTTCTGTTAGGTTCTGAGAAGACACCCAGAAAACAAACAAACAAACAAACAAACAAGAAATGGTTCTATTCTCTGAATTTTCTGCAAGTAGTCAGGAAAGAAAGAATTCAGCATCAAGACAGAATTCTAAGCAGATGACACATAATAGTTGAAACAATGGGTTTTAGTTTCCAATGAGATAGGTTGAGGATTTAAAAGTTTCAAGAACAAGGTTGTACATATCAGGAAAATATAGGTTGTTAATACTAAGATAACCATAGGAAAAAAGAAAAAAAGTTTCAGTTATTCAGACAGGCATTTCTGTTGGGGATTATATCTCCAAGCAAAAGCTGATTTGTTACTCTCAGAGCACAGAAGAGACGCCTCATTGAGAAAAAAGACCACACACTGACGACTTGGAAAACCAATGTCATGCAGAGTGATTCTAGAGGTAGGACTGGAAATGAGCATTCAAATATGTCACACTTTAGAGAGAGAAGAATAAGGCATTTCCTGACACCACAGAAAACACAAAAGATAATAAAGCAACACAACATCAGCTCAAGGGCTTTTCATTCATTTGAAAGAATACGTCATTAGAAAATCCATTTCTTTCTTGCACTTATTTTTTATATAATAGAGTCAGAAGTTAGAAAGACAAACAAGATGTGGTATAATGGGGATTAATACAAGAGATAAATTTTTTTAAATGTTCAGCAGTACCAAGTTTAACAAATGAATAAAGAAAAGAAGAAAGAATGAATCAATAAAGCCCTACAATTGTTTTGGCAGAAATCAGTGTGAAAAAGGACAAGAAAAAAAAAAGTGTGATTAGGGAATGAAAGCTGTAGAAATCAGTGTGAAAAAGGACAAGAAAAAAAAAAGTGTGATTAAGGAATGAAAGCTGTATTTCCAAAAGTTTTATAATCAGACACAGACCTTACTGAATTGCATTTGAGTGCTTTTACCATCCCCAAGCCCACTTTGCTAGATTATGTCTTATTTGATTCGAATACTTAGTAGTCTTACTGAACTTAACCATGATATTTGTAGGAAACAACATCAAATATTTACAAAGTCTGCAGTCAACATTTTTTATCCTTATGCTTTGTGTTTGAGAAAATGTACATTTTAGATGTATTATAGTTTATGATAAATTATGGCATAAGGATTAAATAATGTTAGATCAATTTTTTCAAAAGCATAGTAAAAACTGAAATATATTATAAGAATAAAAGCTGACTTATCTAGAATTTCACCTTCATTGGGATAGGGGGAAAAGGATAATTTCACGGGCCACAGTTTTTCTATATTGCATTTTTAAACATTCTTGTTTGAGGATTTGACTTTTTTTTTCGAATCTCTAAAGCTACTTGGAATCTGAAAAAGAAATAGAAACCCTTTGAAATTAGCATATGAGGTCACTTTACTCATAACTTAAGGGGTTGGCATTTAGTATTAAGCACACAAATTGAAGACAATTTAAGATCCAGATGAACACACAATAAATAAAGTTCTTTTTTTCTAATTAGAATCTTTTTTTATCCCAACATAAGCTTCAGTATACAAAACCCTAGGAAAAAAAAATGTATTTCTTGCATTTCAGCCCTAATTTGATGAGGTCAACATGTCACCTCTTGTGAACTATATTTTTTATGTTGCACTATTTAGATTTCTCATTAATTATTCTCTTTTTGTTTTGTTACTTCAGATTAGGAATATATGATATAGTATGAGTCTACTCTTCATTGACACAATTTTTAATGGTAACAAATTACATAAAATGTTAGGCTTAAAGAACTGAACATATATTTTAAAAATCAAAATAGGGTAGAAAAGATGACTCCTTAAAAATATTTTTGTAAAAATAAAATTATTTTATACTGGACAGTTGGTGGGCCACATGGTTTCTCTCTCAGTGAGATTAACACGAGATTTTGAATTCTCTTTATTAACTTTTGCTAGAAGAGTTTACGCTCTATATCGTCATCTCTGATGAAATGAATCTTATCACTTGATGATTTTCTGGAATCTTGTGAGTTAAACGAACTCTTAACTTTTTAGTCTACTAGGTAAATTATGTAAAGTGCTTCTATAAGCTGATGCTCTTGAGAAGTTTGCACTAGTGTAGATTTTCATAAGGTTAAATGTATTAAACTTAAAACTGTCTCTTTATTCTGGCATTATATATTTCATACTTTTATTAATTACTAGAAGGTACTTTGTAATATGAAAGTATGGTGTTTGATAGTATTTTTATTTTTTTAACATTTCATGTGAAAAAATTGGTAGCATAATGCATTTCTTCATTTTAGATAACAATAGAAAAAGATGTTGCTTTGTTTAGTGGAAAACTATTATAGGACCACTATTAGTTAATAGTTACTAGATTATAACTATTATATTATAATCTGGACACATTAAACAAAAAGTATAAAAATAAAGGAAAGGCTGAAAGACCATTTCCAAGACCAAGAAAAGTGCAAGAACTTGTGTAAATGTGACAGTAAAAAAGAGGATCATCCAAGATTCAGTTTGGAGATTACTCTACCGGTGAATGTGGTGAAGTGTTTATAACATAGTTTGGAAATTAAAACAAACACAAATGTTTAATTCATAAACTTATGACTAGGTAGAGTTGGTAAAATTAGTCAATATCTCTTAGTCTCACTTTGTATATCTAGACAAGTTGTAATAAAGACTAAATGAGCTAAAAAATATGAAAAGCCTTGTTTTATACCTATATTAATTTTTCTTTATAAATTTTTCTCATGACCAATTAATAAACATACACACATATGGGAAGAAAATAGAATGATTAACTCCTAAATGTTGAAGCTCATACTGTCTGTCTAGCTAGCTACGTAGTTAGTTGATCATATGCATGTGATTTCTGAGTATATATCATATTTCCGATCTTTATTTTTAAACTATTAAGAGCATAACACAAATTATGTGTCTTAAGTGTCTTAAAAACAGTGAAATATATAGAAAAAAGGAGTACAATATATAATTACAAGTAATATATTGGTATTTGTACTTTTCTTTCAAACCAAATGTAGGGTACAATATTAAATAATATTATAACAATATACCATATATTTAATTAAATAAATATACAGTTTTAAGCTCTAGTTCATTAATATTTTTGGTTCTGGATAAAGTCAACTGTTTCTGATATTAATTCTAATAGATTTACTTTCCTTTCTATATAAACTTTAATAAAATTTATTCCAGATGTACTTCTTTCCAATTAAATTTTGAATAAATCTCTTATTATTCAAACTTATATGTAGAATCTTTAATATAGAGTAATATTAAATTCATTTAAAACATTTTTAAAGCCCCTAAATTCAGACCAAATCGGTTAGGAGGACTCCATATCCAATAACAGTTTTATACTGTGTTTGTCTGTGTCTCTATGTGTGCTGTTTTCACATAATATTATATGTGAGAAATATGAGTGGATAACATATCCCCTTCTCTCTCCTAAGCTATAATTACTTGGTTTCTTTTATAAGATATTGATTGAAAGATATTCTTATTCTAAGAATAAGATACCAGTTAAATGAGTTTTTCAACAAATCCTTTATGCTCAGATGAGATTAAGCAATATTCAGATTCTGGCAAATGCTGATTACTAAGCCTTCTTATGGAGAATGATGATTCTTCATTTTGTTGAGTTATAAATTGGTGGAGAGAAAACATGCACATATGTAACTTACATAATAACTCTAATTTCTCTGGAGGGATACAAAGCTTGAAGGGAAGTAAGAAAACCACAAAGTGGTCCTAGATGGAGTATATCCATCATAATCCCTTTGGTGTGCAAATTTCCTAAAGAGAGTACACAGTACATAGGCAGTACTAGTACGTTACTAGTGTGACTAGTAAGACAAGTAAAAATCTTAGTAAGTCTGAGAAAGTCATTTCTCCTTCTGTAAATCCTTTCATGTTCCTGGCGTACATCAATATTTCAGATGAATTTGTTTCTAAAGACAATTGACATCTCAAATAAAAAAGTAATTGTAAACATCAAGAACTTCCTCCTGGATCCCAGATCAGCTTTCTGCCAATAGCTTTCTAGAATCACAGATTTCTTATCATTTGTTTAAATATTCTAATTCTCTTGTAGGAGGGGCACAAAAAATAAATAATGCCAAACAAACAAATTCTGTTTGTATTAACACATAAAAGCAAATGACTAAAGAGTCAAAGTAGATTCATGTGAATTATAGTTCTCACCTAAAACCTTTATTAACAATTAAAGGCAAAAGCTCAGTCAACATTACTTTCTGAAGAAGTTTGCGTCTGCAAGACAGTTCCTACATGTCTTCTTTCTAGCTCTGATCACATTTTGGATTAACTGAGGATTTCTGAATAATGCGTGATGAATCATTACTCTTAAGGGAATATATTTCATATCAGGTACCCTGCAGTTTTATACTTTTTAGGTGTAACATTCAAAAAATGCCTATATGGCTAAGTCCCATTTTTATACCAGTCATTCAAGTCTTCATAAACCAGTAACTCCAATTTTATTTAAAATAAACCATTGAAAAATATGTTTTATATCACTGAAAGTTATTTTCATTATTCTTTTAAATTTTGGAATATCACAAAAATTATCTAGTTCTCAGATGCTGTCCAAATGTTGACAATTGCCCCAAGGATATTTTTAAGAGAGTATGGATCCTTTTCAGATTTGTTCCACAATTATCTTAGGTTTCTTTCAGTCTACCTTAGTTCCTCACATTTTCCTTGACTTTCATGACTTTGACACTTAAAAGACATTTCTTAGATAGGGACGCTATTAAGTCTACTGATAAGTGTACCATTAGCATGTTTACAAGAAAGCCTGGTGAGAGGCATTCTTCTCCACCAGTAAGGGAGAAATGAGTTTCAGTCCTTGCCCTTTCCTTTCCCAAGTACTTGATGTACTTAATCTGTTCCTCCTGGGAAAGGCAACATGAACCCTTATCTTATAACCAAGAAAACAAAGAATGATAAATTCTAGTTAGAGTTCTTTCTTCTTTATTTGATGCTCATAGTATTTATCTGTTTGCCAATAAAAATTTTATAAAAACCCTCCTGTCTGTTTTCTCTCCTTATTGTAACCTTTAAAACTATTTTATAAAAGGGCAAAGGTCAGGCCTTGGAATACTATGTTAGAGAAACAGTAGTATTAAGTACTAGACCTAACTTTTTCAGATAAAATTTAGATTATCACAAAACAAACTGCTACAAAGTACCTAGTCCTGCTAGGATTTCAAAGTGTTTCAAAGGCTTTTGGGGACATTCGTGTATGTATGTTCATTTTATTAAAAATCTTATGTGTGGGCAAAATACATATAAATAGTTTAATAACATTTCCTAATGATAAACATTCAATTATATAAATTATATAAATAAATACAAATAGATAAATAAAGTTTTCATTTTTATCCTTAAAATTTTTAAATCAATAATTTTGTACACCTTTCATTAATAATTTCTAAAACTTATTTTTTGCTATTAACGCTTCCATTTGAATTTTATAATGTGTTTATATTGTCAAGGTAGTATAAATTCCAATTTGTAAACATTAATAAAAAAGGGGGGTGCACCTGGTGGCTCAGTTAATTAAACGTCAAGACTTCAGCTTAGGTCATGATCTCAAGGTTCATGAGTTTGAGCCCTGCATCGGGCTCTGTAGTGACAGTGCAGAGACTGCTTTGGATCCTCTGTCTCCCTCTCTCTGCCCCTCCCCTGCTTGTGCATGGTGTCTTGCTCTCTCTCTCTTTTTCTCAAAAATAAGAAGAAAATATTAAAAATTAGGTTTGAGGGCACCTGGGTGGCTCAGTTAAGCATCTGACTTCGGCTCAGGTCATGATCTCATAGTCTGTGGGTTCTAGTCTCCTGTCGGGCTCTGTGCTGGCCGCTCAGAGCTTGGAGCCTGCTTCGGATTCTGTGTCTCCCCCCGCCTCTCTCGCTCTCTCTGTCCCTCCCCTGCTCGTTCTCATTCTCTCTCTCAACATAAATAAATAAATAAACATTAAAATTAAAAAAATAGGTTTGGTTAGGGGAAGAAAAGGTACCAGGATGAATTTTTAGTCAAGATTTATAATCTAATAATACCAGAGATGCAAGGATTTTGGTGGGGATGGCCAGTGGTGCACATCTGTAATATATTAGGCAGAGAGGCAGAGGAACATGTCCACCAGGTATCAAAAGCACAGATGGTCTGTAACACAGAGAGAAACATGGTAGGAATTTCTCTTTGATCACATTGAGGGAACACTGAGCTTTATAAAAGTCCTGGCATTTTAATTTGTTTCCACTATCTTTGTAGAAGAGATTGATTGTGTTAAAGTTTTAACCCACTTTTTGAGGATAATCAATCCAGTGATGAGAGAGAGAGCTTCTGGCTTTCTCCATGTCCAAGCAAAGAATATGAGATTTCCACATTAGCTAGGAAGCCCTACATACACATTCGTAGAGGGTCCAATGTGGTGGTGGATGAATGATGGAAGAGAAATGCTGTTATTTCTATGTCTAAAATGGGTCCATCTGAAACTTCTTCTACTTTTATAAAGGGAAATTTTTCTATTTATGTTTAGGGCCCAGATAAAGAATTTGTCTTAGTTTTTAATCTGCTTCTCTTCATAGCACTATTTTCCCTAGCAAAGCAGGCAAATAGTAGAGTTCATTTAGCAAGGAAAAGGTCTTAAAATACACGAATGCTTTATTAATGGGTTTGTAACTTATTTTTGTATCCTCAAAGGTACTTAATGCTTTTAGATGGGCATAGTAAGTTATTTTAATAGATATACTAATAAAAGAGAAGAGAGCTTTCAATTTGTATATCTTGCTGAGCTGAAATCTGTATTTAAATGCATCTGGGGCTCCCTTTGCTAGTTGGCTAGCAATTAATCATGATTACAGTGTTTGATTGCCTAACACCTACAGGCCATTACCACGAGATTGTTTTCCAAGTACCACAGGAACCACATTCTATTGTTGTATTATTTGATTTGAACTTTCATCATAATGTAGATTACAATTGTGTATATAGATATATAGATGCATCTTTATAGATGTATATTCTAAAAATAAGGTGATGTCAGGAAAAGTATTAAGAATTTGATGGGGTATAAAATTTAGAACATTAAAATATAGCCGTTAGCAATTTTATAAATCGATTCCAAAAAACACCAAAGTTCTTTTGCTACTGCTAAGAGAAGTTAGGGATCCTACTAAAGCCTACTCAAAAGTGACTAAGAGTGTTAGGATGAACCTTAGCCAAACAGATAGCTACACAATGGCGTTTGCTCCAGGCACACATAATACACTATTCTTCAGCCTCACTGAACAGAGTGCTCTAGAATATCTGATAAAAAGCATTTGTTCTTTGAAAGATGAAGTCACATGCTTACGTCTGACAGTTATTAATTTTTTTGCAGTTTCTGATCTATTAAAAAAACCCTTCATTCTATTTCTATTATATTTCAAATATTTTTTTTAAAGGACAGTGTAAAATCTAATGCTACTGGCCTTAAACACAGTAGTAGCACATTGTCATCACGAATTATTTCTGCAGGGTATGCAAGAAGATATCAAAACTGAAACAAAGAAGTAAAATAAAAAGGAATGAACAAGAGGAGGTGGGATGGAGAGAGAGAGAGGAAGGGAGGGATAGAGGAAGGAAGGAAAAAAGAACAAAGAAGTGCAGTGATTCTGTGATAGTGCCAAGATTTAGAAAATAAGCATACATATTTAACAAGACTCTTTAGTGAATGTTAAGCACTGTGGTGAAAAGCATTTCATTTATTATTAGTCTATTACATGGAAAATATAACTTACTCAAGGCCATTTGGAAACATTCATTCAGAGCTAATATTAAGCAAACCAAACATCCTAAGTCATTTAATTTTTGCATTTCCATCTGAGAATTTAGGCATAATAGAAATAAACCAAAGAAGCTTTTAAATCAAATAATTCTACACTGCCATTTTCCCCTTAGCAAATGTATGTGTCTGCATAAAAGTCTGAATAAATTTGGAGAATGTTACTTTACATGATTTTTGCAAGGACAATCACCATTCATTGGAAATGAAAGTCCTTAAATTTTCACTAAAAAGAAAAAATTCTAAGGATTGTTATCCCTGAAACAACAATAATAGGCTTAATGCTGCCTAGTCAATTTCATAAAAAAAGAGAATCTAGTGTTACAGGGATGGAAAAAAATGTTTAAAAGTGTGTAAAGGGAAAACATATAGGAAAGAGTACAGTTCACATCCTTCAGGGGGACATTTCCTCAACATTCCATGAGTCCCCATGTGAAATAGCCATAAATTACTGATACATTTTAATCCAAGCCCTCAATTATGAAGCCTTTTTATGATTAGGGTTATCTAATGCTTATGGTAGTATTATTAAAACTTATAAACTGGTTTGAAGATTGTTGAGAGGGTTTAAATAAAACAACCTATGAAGTAACAATTATAAAAAATGAGAAATGTTCATTGCTATATCACAACTGTTAAATATAAAGCTAATTACAGTTTTTAATTTAGAATCTTACTGTATCAGTCTGAGAAAGCTAGACTATGCTGCAACACCAAGGTTCTCAGTAGTTTAAAACAATCTAAATGTTTTTATAACTCAATTGACATGGCATTGAGAGTTTCCTGGGGCTCTGCTCCATAATCTTCTCTGGTACTTCATCACAGATGAATATATGAAAATGGTTTTTGTTTGTTATGATGTAAAGCTATTAATGTCACCATGAATTCATTTACAGGCAAGCCCAAAATCCTAGACAGATGCTTATTCAAGTTGTATTCTATAGGAATAAAAATAATATTGTTTTTATGTGGTAAAAATCAAAATGGGAGTCAAGAAGTAAACAGAATATATAAAGGTGAGGGAATTAGGAAAAAGAGACAGAGAGAGAGAAGGAGGTATAATGAGACAATTGCATTGCTTTTGATGAGGTATGGACTTTTTTTTTAATGATAAGTGTTAGGTACAGAGGAAACATATTAAATAACACTAGATACTTACAAGAATATTTAAAATCTTTGATTACCAGATAACAATAACGTTGATTATGGGAAGACTGGGTGACTCAGTCAGTTGGATGTCTGACTCTTGATTTGGGCTAAGGTCATGACCCCAGAGTCATGGGATGTAGCCCTGAGTCAGGTTCTACACTGGTGTGGAGACTGCTTAAAATTCTCTCTGTCTCCCCCTCTGCTCCTATACCCTCCTTACATGCTCTCTCTCTCTCTAAATTAATACAATAAAAATATTTAAAACAATAAAGCAGATCATAATTAATATCAAGTATTTCATCATTATTTCCTGAAAATTTTTGTTAAAATAGATATGATTTTAGTGGAAAATGTCTAAAAGATATCTGAACATATAGACCTGTATTATATATTTTAACAAGTAATATGGATTATTTATCCTATAAAATACATTTGTATTAAGAAACATATTCAGTATTATATTTTCAGTATTTAGTAAAATTTGCTAGCATTTTATAAAGAAATGAATAAGAGCTATGTATATTTCTTCTCCTCTACAACTTTTATTTTACAAAAGAGGACAATTTGAAAATAAGCATTCAATATTTTGACAGATGATATAAAGGGTGTTATAAACTTGAGAGTAAAGGAGTTATTTTAGATAAAATAACAAGAGGGCCTCTATTTCACTTTTACTGACATTTAAGGTTGGTACGTAAAAGATGAGAAGTATTTATTCATTTCAAGATACAAGGAGAAAGTACATTGAGGAAAATGTAAGCTGGAAGGATTGATGTGTTCTACAAACTATCAAAAACCCAGATTATTGATTTTATATTCAACATCTGAAGAACTTAGAAGTCTTCACTCTTATTCTTACAATAAGAGGAAGGCACACAAAAAATAAAAATCAATGACTTTTGGGGGGCTCATATGAAAAAGGAGGTTATATAGACAACCTACCACTCCAGTGTCTAAGGAATGCTGCAGTCATAAAATGGTAACAACCCTTAAATGGCAATTCTAAACAATAACTGAAGACTGAGTGCCAACTAGTATGAGAGTGAAAAATTGTTGAGACTTCTCAGGAGCCCTTCATACTTTCACACCAGTTTGGTTTGGTTTGGTTTGGTTTGGTTTGGTTTGGTTTGGTTTGGGGTTTTTTTTTGTTTTGTTTTCTTTTTTCCTTTTTGTTTTTGGTAAGGATTACAAAGACCACTTTGTGGCTATGGCAAAGGGAGATGAGGTTATTGTGAAATACTCTCAGATAAAGACAGTACAAGAAATCTCTGCTGAATATTAAAACAAAAGTTCACAGCAAAATATTAGCATACAAAATTCAAAAACATATTAAAAGGATCATTACCCATGATGGAGTGGAATTTATCTCTGGGATGTAATATTGTTTTAACATGAACAAATCAATAAATGTGACACAATACATTAATAGAATAAAAGATAAAATTCATATGATCTTGACAATAGATGCAGATAAAGAAGTTGACAAAATACACATCCTTTCATGGTGTGACCCTTCAACAAATTGAGTAAAGAAAAAACATACCTCAACACTAAAAGGGTTATATATGACAAGGCACTGCTAACATCATACATAACTATTGAAGGCTCTTCTCTAAGATCAAGAACAAGACAAGAGTACATAGTCTCATTACTCTTATTCAACAAAGTACTGGAAGTCCTCGCTGGAGCAATCAGGCAAGACAAAGAAATAAAAAGAAATAAAAAATCCAAATTGGAAAAAAAGAAGAAAACTTGCCATTACTTTCAGGTAATATAATCTAATATATAAAAATCCTAAAGACTTCAAGCCAAAAGTTTGGAACTAATCAAGGAATTCATTAAAATGTAGGATGTAAAGTCAACATACAAAAATCAGTGGTGTTTCCATATACGACATTTCCAATAGTTAAGAAAACTATTACCTTCACAATAGCATCAAAAACAATTAAATATTTAGTAGCAAATTTAACCAAGGATGTCAAAGATCTGTACAATTAAAGCTACAGGTATTTGATTGAAAAAAAACTGAAGAAGACTCAAAGAAATGGAAAGACATCCCATGTTCATGAATTGGAAAAATTAATATTGTTAAAATGTATCTAATACCCAAAGCACTTATAGATTTAATGCAATCTCTATCACAATTCTATACCATTTTTCATATCAATCAGGAAAAAAAAAAAACCCTTAAAATTCCTTTGAAACTACAGAAGATTCTGAATAGCCAAAGGAATACTAAGAAAGAACAAAGCTGGAAAATTCTCACTTCCTGATCTCAAACTATACCACAAAGCTATAGTAATTAAAACAAAATAGTATAGCACTGACATAAAAAAGAAGATATAAGCCAATGGAACAGAACATAGCCCAGAAATAACCCTTTGAATATGCAGTCAACCAATATTTGATAGGAAAATCAGGAACATCTGGTGGATGTGGAGAAAAGGGAATGGTTGTACACTGCTGGTGGGAATGGATATTGGTTCAGCCACTATGGAAAGTAATATGAAGTTCCTTAAAAAATTTAAAAATAGAATTACCATCTAGTCCAGCAATACCACTTCTGGGTATATCTATAGAAAATGAAAACAGGATCTTGAAGAGATAGATATATGTACTTCCATGTTTAATGCAACACTATTCACAATGGGCAAGATATGGAAGCAAGTTAAGTGTCTATACACAGATAGACACATAAAAATGTGAGAGATTTTAACACAACAGACAATTTATTATTCAGCTACCAGAACAAAGGTAATTACCATACCTGTCATTTATGACACGGATATACTCAGAGCATGATGCTTAATGAGATAAGACAGACAGAGAACAATCAACATTGTATGATATCACTTATATATGGAATCTTTAAAAAAAATGAACTTCTAGAAACAGATCTAGCCTCTTAGCTATTTTGAAGTTCATAATACTGTTTTATTGACTATAATTACTATGCTGTGCATTAGCTCATTAGAACTTATTAATCTACCAATAGCAAGTGTGTGCCCTTTAAAAGGTCCTCAATTTCCCCATCCTTCAGCCCCCTTGACCACCCAAATCTGTGCTCCCTGAATGGTAATTCTAAGACCCTCAAATAAATGTGCTTGTTTCATTTCAGTTCTGCATTTTTTTCTTGGTTGATACATAATAGACAAACAAAAATTTTTAAAAGAAATGACAGGGGCGCCTGGGTGGCTCAGTCGGTTAAGCCTCTGGCTTCGGCTCAGGTCATGATCTCATGTTTGTGGGTTCGAGCCCCGCGTCAGGCTCTGTGCTGACACTAGCTCAGAGCCTGCAGCCTGCTTCAGATTCTGTGTCTCCTTCTCTCTCTGCCCCTCCTCCTCTCATGCTCTGTCTCTCTCTGTATTAAAAATAAAAAAAATATTAAAAAAAAAAAAGAAATGACAAAATCACAACAGAAATGACAAAATTCTACAATTCCCAGCCTCCCATTCTACCGGTAAGGAAACAACTCAAATCTGGCAAAGTGGAAGAGTGGCAAGTATAGAAGGAGCCTGGGGCTCTATGTGTCATGGCCCCAACACACCAGTAGCTGCTTAACTCCTGACCGAATGTAGGCGAGAAACTCCTACCCTGTCTAAATCTAAGTTAATAGTGGTTTTTGTCTTCACAGCTAAATATCACCTAATGAGTATGAGAATAACTTACGTTTATTATACCCATCTTCATTGACTTTAAAATGGGTGATCTAAAACTAGTTTCTTTTCCTATTACCCAGTACATGAGACAGGTAAGGAAGCTTAGTGAGTTGAGAGTGAATATAGACAGATTATTTGCTCTTCTGATGTATCTATTTATTTATATATACATACTTATTTAATTATTCAGACTTAATTTCAAGCTATAACATACAAGGGTTTTTGCTGTTCTTATACTCCTGAGCTAGATAATTTGAGATCAGTTGCTGAAAAGTTGTGAGCTACCATTTGTAATATCATAGTGTGAATCAAAAACCCACCAAAAGGATGGAAAATTGGTTTAAAAGAAATATTACCAATTTATTTGTTTATATTTATATTCTCCTGAGCATGCAGTTTCTGTTTCCTTCTCTCTAATGCATAGATCAAGCTTCGGATTTTTGTTGTCTCCAGAGAACATATTGTGAGGAATAACCTAAAATGTTTTTTTTTTTCTTCACAAAACTTGGTACTGTCCTTCACCTTCTACATTCTTTGAAAGTTTGTCTCTCACTTAATCTATTTTATGGCACCTCAGTGCCCTATAGGAGTCTCCCACTGTCCTATTTATCTTTTCTATGGAGAATTATTTGAAAGTTTAGCTGTTTAATAGTGACTAAATATAGTAGAGGGCATACATTAAGACACATTATACACACTTTTAGTTATTTTGGTGTATAGGATGAAAATATTACTATGCACTTGATAGGTTCTATTATGCTATTATGTCTGCAAGCTTTTTTAGATTATTCATCTAAACAGTATTTTTAAAACATGGCACTCTTGTGGAATATATTTGGTAAATGTCAGCATTTAAAAGTCTATTAAAATTGGTTCTCCTTAAAGATGATCAAATGAAGGAAAACGTCTAAATGGAAAGTTGGAATAAATACACTTTAGTATATGTACTTCAACAGATCTATCACTAGGCACTATAGGCTCTTTAAAATAGATATAAAATCTCAAAAAGCAGGTGGACAGGAGAAGCTTTTAGGGATGAATGAAAGAGAAAATGAGATCCACAGGAGCAGAGTAAAATGATAGCAAGAGGATTCAAAAGGATAGTGCACCAGAGGACATGCAGGTTAATAACCCAGAGGATTGAAAAATTATAACACATTTTGAGGGTTTTTTTTTTTTTTGGAAAAGCTTAGTATGGCTGGAAGAAAGTATGTCTATTATGCAGCAAAGTAGGAGCTGGGAAGAGAAGTCAGGGATCAATTTTTAATCGATTGGTCAAATGAAGAGTGAATTTTATCCTGGAGCACCTGGGTGACTCAGTTGGTTAACCACGTGGGCTCAGGTCATGATCTTGTGGTTCATGGATACGAGCCCCACATTGGACCCTGTGCTGATGGCTCAGAGCCTGGAGCCTGCTTCAGATTCTGTGCCTCCCTTTTTCTTTGCGCCTCCCCCACCAGTGAGCGTGTACGTGTGTGTGTGCACATGCACATGCACTTTTTCTATTTCTTTTCTAAGTACATAAGTATTTAAAAAAGAGTGAATGTTATCCCAATAACTATTTTGGAAGGAAAGTTACACTTGGAAATATTATTCTTACAAGAATGGTAAAAGAAATATTACATCAGTAGAATATTTAGAAATATTACTCTTAGAAGAATGGCAAGGAAATTACACTAGAAGAATGGTGAGACACCAGCAATACAATTAAAGTTGTAAAGTTATATTGAGGCTGGGTGGCTCAGTCGGTGACTGTCCAATTTTGGCTGGGGTCATGGTCTCACCATTTGTGAGTTCAAGCCCTGCATCGGGCTCTGTGCTCACAGCTCAGAGCATGGAGCCTGCTTCTGACTCTGTGTCTCCCTCTCTCTCTGCCCCTCCCCGACTTGTGCTTTGTCTTTGTCTCTCTCTCAAATATAAAATAAACATAATTTTTAATTATAGAAAAATTAATCATTATGCTGAGAAAAAATGAGTAAAACATCACTTTCTGAACACCAAATGATTAATATGGCTATTATAGCTTCTTTGAGTGCTGTTAATCTTTTCTTGTCTCTAATAATATCCAAGACACACATACTCTTTGATGGCGCTTGGAGTATTTTATTTAAATGTATACGTCTCTTTTAGGGGACTGAAAATTATAATGTCAAAACTTCTGCTTCTCACCATGATAGAGTAATTCTTAATGAATAAACCCTTCCACTGTAAACAACTATAAACCTAGACAAAATGTATGAGGTAATAGTTTTCTTTCAATATAAAAGACTATAATCCCTGAAAGAAAGGCAAATTATAGACAATAATCATTCTACTTAAAAGAAAATTAAAACAAGGAGATAAGAAAAAACTAAATATGAGATAATAGTAGAATACAACTCAGGAACAAGGTGATCAAAACAAAAATTACACCATATAATTTCCAATCCTGTAGTGGCTGTAGTGGAAAAAGTGGAGAAGGAACAAATGAATCATGTTTTACATGGTACAACAGGGAGAAATAAACCATAAAGTAATCTAAATGGGAGAAAACTGATATAAAAAGTATTTGCTGTTACAGAAAGGCAAACACCATATGATTTCACTTATCTGTGAAATGTAAAAAGCAAAACGCAGAAACAGTCCCATAAATACAGAGAATAAACCATCAGATGGGCAGGGGTGAGGGATGGGCAGAATGAATGAAAGGGAGATACGAGCTTCTAGTTATGGAATTAATACATCATGGGGATAAAAGATACATCAAAAAGAATGCAATCAGTGCTAATCTCATAGTGTTGTATGGTGACTGATGGTATAGCTATATTTGCGGTGAGCATAGCATAATGTAAAGACTTTGAGTCTTACTTTGCACACCTGAAACTAATGTAATATTATGCATCAGTTATACTTCAATTTTTTTAATGTATTATAAAAAAGAATTAGAGTAATGTGGGATTGATTATTAAGAGAACCCAAAGAATGCAGGAATCATTCATATAAAGGGCAGACACAACCAAAAAACTTGAGATAGAATACACTAGGAAGCTTTCTTCAAAAATCCAAAGGTGGCGACCTAGACTCTGGTCAAGTTGCATGTATGAATGTGACTCACTGGAAACACAGAGAAAATGCAGTGTTTCTTTGCTTGAAAATACCTCCTTTCTCTTGGGCACAGGAGAAGCTGTGTGCTGGAGGCACTATGAAACCACCTGAGCTGTGTAAGGGGCAGCTGCAGGTCCCCAGGCCACGGTGACCACAGGGCCAGTGGACACTAGATATGGGATAGATGTGAGCTCATGAGGCAGAAGCCGTCTGTACTCGAGAATTCAGGTGCTGAAGAAACTACCCCTGTAGACAGAAAGAGATTGGTGCTGGGGAAGCTATCTGTGCTGTAGGAATCAATCAAGAGGCCAACTCTGAACCAGAAAGAAGGAAGACTCCCCTTTTCCCACTCCTGCGATGTTTCTCCCAACATCTTTTACTCATAAATCTTAACCTCGTGCCAGAAGCAGAGGAACATTTTTAAATATTCCAGGTTTATTTTTACAGAGCAAGCAATGGAAAGTGAGTTTGGAGCTGGAGACCAATAAATTAATAAGTGGAATACCTTGTGACCCAGCTTTTCCACTCCTAGGCATTTACTAAAAGAACAAAAACATAACCCTCCCAAAAAAAACTTCTATATGAATGTTCATTGCAACTTCATTCATATAAGGAAAAAATGGGAAACAATCAAAATAGCCATCAACAGATGAATCAATACACAAATTGAGATACTTCCATACAAGTAAATCGTTTTGGGCAATAAAATGAAATAAACCATTGATACATGAAATGATATGGATGAAATTTAAAAGCATTATGCTGAAGGAATAAAGTCACAAAGAAAAGAGCACATAATGTATTTTTAAATGTATATCAAAATTTTGAAGAGGCAAAAATAATCTATAGAGAGAGAAAAGTCAATTTTTGGCCAAAGGCAAGTGGTGAGTAAATTGGCAGCAAAGTGAAATCAGGAAGCCTTCTGCGATGATGAAAATATTCTGTATATTGATTTGGCTGGTGGTTATGTGATTGGGCAAACTTGTCAAAATCACCAAACTGAATAGTTAGAAGTTATACATTTTACTCTAGGCAGACTGTGTCTAATTAAAAAAATCTCTAAAGTTAACTATGACGTTCATTAATTTTAAGGAACTGGAGGTTGTATCCATACATCACTGAACTAGAGTATTACACTGAATTTGGATATTTATGTAAATGTATATTTTCTATATTAACTTTACCTACACATCATCATGTTCAAAAATATTTATTTATTTGGTATAAGGATATTTAAGACCAAGAATTTTTAAAAATAAAACAAAATTTACTGATCATTTTTACATAAGGAAATGGAGATAGTATCAAAAAGTAACTATCTTCCAATCTTCCTCATACATATGAGAACTGTTACCTAACATGTTAAAAAATTCATCCAAGCAGTATATTAAAATAATCTTACTATATCATGAATAAGTGTGATTATCCAAGGAATATAATTTAACTTTTATCACTCTAATACAATGGATTCATAAATAAGAACTATTTGAACATTATAACAGAAATAAAAATACAGATTAATAAACTTTTACATCCAGTTCTGATGTACAATTCTTAGTAAGACTGAGTTAAAATGATACAAGTATGGCTGCTATTACTACCAATAATTAATATTCTTCTAAAGGATTTAACCCATCAATGATCAGTGAGAAAAGTTTGGCTGGAAGTAATCGAAAATTGCGGCTTACAGAGCTTAAACTCTAAGGAATGTCATTATTTCAGAAATGGAGCTCTTTGAATAGTAGACTCAGTTGCTTAAACTAAGTTGTTTTTTTCTTCCATGTTTTTATTCTACTTTCCCCAGAGGACCATCTTTGCTCTCAGGGTGGTTATGAAATGCATGCCTCAATTCAGGGCACCATCAATAATTTTTGTTGCAGAACCTACCGATGGAACATACTTTAAGGATGCTTAATTTCCCACATGTAAATTTACTGCATAGGGAGAGAGAACAGTGTGATTTGCTTTGAGTAATTGGAATATATTTGTAAAGCATGAATAAAGGATGTTCTATAGAATCAAGTTTCATGTCTATTACAAAGAATTGACTGTCAGAGAGAAGGTTAGTTTAGGATGCTACATTAATGTAGTAAAATGCAATAAAGGAGAAGATAAGGGCAAAAAAAAAGATAAAACAGGAATTAATTATATAATCCAGAAAGTATGAACTTATATCATTTAATACAATCACCCAATGACAGAGGAGCTAAAAAGAGATCTAAAATTGTCTCTATGTAAGATAAATACATGCTAATATACCAATAATAAAAAAGGCAACTTAAAATAGACATTGCCACTAAAAATAAATTTAGGAATAATTGCCCATATCTAAAATCTAGAACACAGAAACTTTCTTGAAAGTCTTAAAAGGTATGAAATAATAATATTGTATTCCTATATAGGTAGATTTGATATGGCAAACATTTTAGATATAAATTCGATGCAGTTCATAATAAGTTAGGAACAAAATATTTTGCTTGGCTTAGCAAAGTTATTCTACTATTTATCTTGAAATGTAAATACAAAATGCATTATTAATGTATTAATAACATGACCATTTAATGTATAACATTTACCACTAAACTAGTGGGAAAAGATAACCATTTAATATATAGTGTTGAGTAACTGACTTTTACTTTTAAAAATCAATAAATTGTATTTCTACCCTATGCCATGCACAAAACAGAGTAGAATATAACTTGCAAATTACATAGGACAAAAAAAAATTTAGTATAGTCAAATAATATTTATTTATGAGTGTGAAAAGATCTCCTAGAAGCAATGAAAGAAAACCATTATTTTATATCAGTATGTCAAAAATTTACAGTAAACTACAAAAAATGTTACCAAAAGCAAATGTTAAAGAAAAAGAAATTGATGAAGGAAAATACTTGTAGCATATACAATAAATAACTGGTTTCTACAAATCAATGAGAAAGGACAATGATCCAAAGTTTAAAATAGCAAACATAGAATAGATAATTCACAGAAGCAAATAAAAAGTTTTAAGTAACAAAAGAAAAGAACTGTAGCTCAGGGGTCACCATTTATTTTTAAAAGATCCACATAGTATATATTTTAGTCTATGTCAGCCAGATATATCTGTTGTAATTACTTAACTCTGCTATTTCAGTGTGGAAACAGTCATAGGCACTAAGTACACAAAACGACATAACTGCTCCACCAAAATTCCCCAAGTTAGCCAAGATTTTGCATTTGCCAACCTCTTGCCTCGTCCAAAGAACTAAGAGAAACAAAATACTTTTTTAAAGTACCTAATTGCCAGATTAAAATATTGTTGACACATTTAAACATTTTTTCAATAATTAAATATATGTATCAGTTTTATGATAAAAAAAGTATATCAATAAGGAATCATTTTAAATTATTTTATTTAAAAAATAGATAGTGGATGCAGAATGATATATAATTAAAAATTATATAGGTTGATATTAAGAATTTAATAAGTTTATTCAAAAATATTTGGCTGCTATTTTATCATTATTTTAATTTAAATAAACCACTTTACACTATTTATTCTTGAACAAACTATTTTTAATACATAGCCATACTTGTAAAAATAGGAAAATTATTGTAGTAAAACAAAAAAAAATAAAATAATCACCACATATATCTACTTTTATTCCTTCTAAAAACCTCAGGGGATGTACAAGATAGGTTGCTTAATAAATTTAAGTGATAAAAGTGATTACCTTAAAATTGGTTATAGAATATTACAGGATTATATATTTAAAATAATGGGAACATTTTGGCAGAATATCAACTCATTGTTTATAAATTAGAGAAATAGGATTTTTTAAGTTTTTAATTATGAAGTAACATTATTCATATTCAATGGAGAAACAATAGACTACACCCTTGTGTAGATTTCCTTCTCAGTAGATTTCCAAAATACTCCCTTAAGATTAAGAAAGCCAAACTGAAACCTAGGGTCACTTTCTGCACTGTGACTAGTGCATCTGGCAAACACTCCTGAGGTGACTTGAGTTATCTGTTTGCCTGCAGCAGCAAGCTAGTGTTTAGTTAGTAGTCACAGATAGGTCCAGAGCATTGGTGCTGTCCTCAGATCCCTGGTGTCCTGATTGTGTTAATGGTGCGGTGTTCTTTAAGTCAGTTATTGTCAGTGGCTTCAGCTTGATTTTTCATGTATCTGACTGTAAAAGGCGTACCAGCTGCTCTGGGAGAGTCCCAGTGGTACTGTTGACTTTGGTATTTTCTCTAGATAAAAGCATGGAGACCGCTCTTTCAGTACCTCTGATATATTTATAAGTATCAAATTAATTGTATCAAATCCCTTTCTCTTGATAAGTAGCTGGCAGTAATCAAGTCATCTGCACACAATATCACACAATATTATTTAAGGGCAGCAGAGAGGCTGAAGCAAAAAACATTATAGGAACTAATTATTATAGGAACTAATAAGACTCCAGGAAGAGATAAATCCTCAGGTGGAGGACTGAGCTTCTGCATCTGCTTTTATCCGAGGCTGACAATTTGGGTTCTGCACCCACGAAAAGCTCTTGTGGGGGAAGTTAAAACAACCAGAAAAATCTTTGGCAAAGACTCAGGAAACCTCAAGCACACAGGAAGTTTTCTCCACAGGTTTGTTTGCCAAGCCCTGCAACTACAGGGGAGAGAAGCAGAACATAAAAGAAAGCCACTGAAAATTAGAACTGAGATTTGGGACAGGTAGTTGAAATGGATATTAGAATTCTGAATCTGCTCAATTGAGGGACACCGAAGGAGATACCAGGTGTTTGGTTTAAAACCCTGGAGGATCAGGAGCTCAAGCTTCAAGATTTTGAGGGCTGTAATCTAGCTTTGGATCAGCATAGTCTATTACGAGATTAAGATTATCCCTCTATTTGTTTAGCATAGATGAGGCTGAGTCCTCGAAGAAGGAAAATAGCATAATCTGGAGCCTCTACAATTACTTAAACAAAACCTTTGACACATATACAATGAGAAGACATTACAGAAAATGGGACCTCATGATCAAAAATAGAGGCAGAATAGAACTTCATGACTAAAAACAAGGGAGGAAGAAGATATTCAAAAGAAAAGCACCTATAGTCTCCTTCTGGGTTCAGCCAGTCCCTACCCCAGCCCAGTTGTGGATGTCCAGCAGCCTGGGAAGATGGCAGAATAAGAGAATCTTAAACTCAGCTCGTGCCTAGACGACATGGCTATACCTAGATGACAGCTTTATCAGGGCGGTAACCCGGAACACAACACCAGGACTGGCAAAACAGACCCTTTACAGTTAATCACAGAGAGGAGGCCACACAGAAGAGTGTCAGAGGGGCAGAGACATGAGATGTGGTTGGACACCAAACTCCAAGAAAGGCTAACCACAAACGGGAGAGACACCACAAAGCATGGAGAGGGGAGAGAAGATCTCACATCAGATACCCTAGGCATGGGGGCTTTCCACAGGAAGACAAGTCCTCATAACACTTGGCCTTGGAAACCAGTGGGTCTTGACTTTGTGAGGTCTTTTTTAATGTTTATTTAGTTATTGTTGAGTGAGAGAGAAAGAGAGATAGAGAGGGAGAATGCAAGTATGGGAGGGGACGAGAGAACGTGAAAGAGAGAATCCCAAGTCAGCTCCACACTGTAAGCACAGAGCCTGAGGTGGGCTTGATCTCATGAACCATGAGATCATGACCTGAGCCAAAATCAAGAGACAGATGCTTAACTGACCGAGCTAGCAAATGCCTCAGGTTTTGTGAGTTTTTACAATCAGTGGGGCTTAACTCCAGGAACTTTAAAGAATCAGGATGCTTAGCTCTGTGAGAGACACAAGGCAATAGGAAACTGAGTCCCCACCCCTAAGAAGACAGCATAATAAACCTCACTGAAGTGCCGCAGATTGAAAAGCACCTGGGGTATACAGGAAGATGCACTTACTAACCTTAGAATGTGTGCAGGACAGGTGGGTGTCTTCATGATACTTTAAGAACAAAAGAGCTGGTGGGTCCATTTTTCCTCCTCATAACCAGCAGACTGGATACCCAGACACCTGCAGGGAAAAGCACTAACATTCTCCGCCTAACTGCAAACACTGAGTGCCCTGCCTGTGTGCTCTCCTGCAGACTTGCCTCACCCAACCCACAGCAGTTGGCAGGAGTCCCTCTAAAGGGGTTCCTTATGTGCCTCCTTTTGCCCTGACAGCAGCCAGTCCTACTCCAGAGTGAAAACCACACAAACAAATGTGACTGTAGCTACAGCAGTGAGTGGGGACAGACATCTGGTCTGACTGCCAGCACTGCTCATCAACATAAACCTGAAAGAGGTGGCATAAGGAGATAGCCTTGCAGTTTAGGGTCATTGCAACCCTAACAGACAGACTGGGCGCAAGGTCTGGTGAAAGATTTCCTGATGTAGCTCATGGACAATGAAAAACAGCTCCTGGGGCGCCTGGGTGGCTCAGTCGGTTGAGCATCCGACTTTGACTCGGACATGATCTCACGGTTCGTGAGTTCAAGCCCCGTGTCGGGGTCCGCGCTGACGCGTCAGAGTCTGGAACCTGCTTCAGATTCTTTCTCATCTCTCTCTCTGCCCCTCCCCACCCCTCTCAAAAATAAATAAACATTAAAAAATAAAAACAGCACCCACATCAGACTGGCCAGGCTAGCCATGGGAAGGCACATAGGGCAGGGGAGCTGGCATCCAGGAGTGGCAGCATGTCGAGGAGAAGGAGCTGGGTCTCCTAGAGGCTGAAGTCTGCTGCTCTGACGGAGACTGGCCTCCCCTGGCCTCTCTGGGAGGCTGCGGTGTCCTAACTGAAGCAGGAGGAGTGTGACTTGGCCCTCTCCATGGCTGACTCTGCCCCGATGCTCTGCTCCTAATCAGGGCAGAGGGTGTCCTTTGCTAGAGACTGGACCAGAAACCCTCGAGCCCCACTGCCAACTTCTCACTTCCTCATCCCCACAAACACATCCCTTTATTTTCCTCCTGTCCCCATGAAGGAATGAATCAACACATGAGGTTGTGGGGAAATGGGCCATGCATTCTCTTTGGGAGCTCAGTGGGAGGCTGAGGAGGGGGCCTGCCTCCTCAGGCTGGGAATTCGCAGACGGCCAGGAAGGAGGAAGAGCAGGAGATGTCATTCCAGAACCCGTCCTCCAGGAGGGTCACACCATCCTCCCCTCCTTGGTTGTTGGGCTCATTCTTCTTCCAGTTGCTGTAGGCAAGCCTCCCTCCTGTCACATACATAAACTGGCCCTCAGTCACTTCATCCGTGATGCCCAGGAAGGCAGTGCTTCTGGC
>NC_043702.1:156607967-156674472 GCF_006229205.1 Suricata suricatta | reverse complement strand
CCTGGCGGAAAGCTTGCACTCTCCTGGGACATCCTGCCCTCGAGAGAAATATCTGTACAAACCGACCCAGTACAGTGGACACAGGGAAGCATACTTGGGCCTCCCCGCCGGGCTTGGGCACCAGGCCTCTCAGGCCAGGGCATGCTGAAGAAAAAGCCAAGATTTTGGAGGTTCAGACCTTCATGTGCCATCCTTCCTCTGTTACTTCCTAGCTGTGTGACAGCCAGTGAATTACCTACACTTCCTGGACCTATTTGTCCTCACCTGTAAACAAACTCAGGTGGGTCATTTCTGCCTCAGCTCTCACCCGGAATGACTGGGTGCACTCTTCTGAAAACTTTCCTTTTCTCCTTGATGCTCATCATCCCATTTTTCTCATTTTCTTCCTTTAATTTTTCCTATGGATGTCTTCTCCTTTTTGGCCATTTATTTGCCTTCTGTTTTCCTTTTTCTCCTCATTATTTTTCATTTCTTTCTTTTCCTCCCACATTGCCTATCTTTTCTTCATCTCTTTAGGCTTCCTTTTCCTACTCACATTTCTCCTTCACATTCTAGTGTGTGTGTGTGTGTGTGTGTGTATGTGTGTGTGTGTGTGTGCGTGTTCAAAGTTTGATTTTTCTGATTTTATCCCATCTTCTCTCCTGTTTATGAGGTGTCGCAGAACAAGGTTAGGAGAGCTGCCTCTGGAGTCAGGGATTCTGGAGCTAAATCTCAGCTCTGTCCCTTACTCGATGTGTGACCTTGGGCACCATGTTTGGACCACATGTACTTCCATGTCCTCACCTGTAATGTGGGAACAAAAACAGCAACTTCCTCATAAAGGCTAATGAAATTATCACAGGTAAATTGTTTAGACCTGTGCCTGGCCCATAAGGGTCTACTCTTAATATTCCTGTCGCATTATATCCTTTCTTTGAGCTCACTTTCGTGGCTCTTTGGCACCCATCATTTTCGTGAGTGACTCCCTTTTCAAAACTTCAGCGATAGTGTATGTGGGTTTGTTGTTGCAATTGCTTTGTTTCCACTTGTGTTCTCTCAGTCTTTTTGCTCCTTTAGTTCATTTCTCTTTTCCTGTGCCCAGAAAGCTTCCCAGTAATAATTTCCATTGGATTCTCTCAATTCTTTACCTCTCTTTTCACTGTACTCCTCGTTGGCAGGCGGTCTTGTCTAGGTTTTCTGTTTCCTTTACCATCTTTTCTTTGATTGTTGCATATCTGTCTCTTCATGATCTAGGAATTTGGTTCGGTGAACCTCAGAGCTCACAGACTGTCACATATTCTCCTTTTCTTCTACATTTCATTTCTCCTCTCCACTTGGACTTCTCTCATTCTCTTTATGATTTTATTATGTGATATCTCTTCTCTTAGTTTGTTTTGTTGATTGTTCATTTATGTGATTTCTGGGCTTTTCCTGTTTTCGTGATTTGACTCTTCTTCTCTCACGTATTTACCTTGCAATCTGTTTATGGAGGACTTCCTTGTGGCCCCTTTATTTCTTTGAATATATATATTTTTCTCATTTATCATATACTGTGTTTTCCTCTAAACTTCTCTTGTGTGATCACTTTATCCTTTGTCTTATTTTCTTCAATTCAATAAATTTGTTTCCTTAGAGTCCTTCTGTTTTATCTTATCTCACAACCCCCCCCTTCACCTCATTTTCTAGAATTCTCGCCTGTATATTTCACATTCTTTACTCTCTGGTTTTTTTCTCCACTATCATTGGACTTCTCACTTGCTATCAATATTCATTCTTAAATCTTATTTTATTTTAAATGCTTATTTGTTTATTTTGAGAGAGAGTGTGTGTGTGAGCAGGAGAAGGGCAGAAAAAGAGAATACCAAGCAGGCTTCACCTTCCCAGCACAGAGCCCAACCCAGTGCTCAATCTTATGCGTTGTGAAATCATGACCTGAGCAGAAATTGAGTCCAACACTTAGCCGACTGAGCCACCCAGGTGCCCGTATCCTGAAATAGTATTTTAAATGATCCCCTATGTGTTTTCTTTTTTTTTTTTAAGTTTATTGATTTTTGAGAGAGAGACCAGGGGAGAGGCAGAGAAAGAGAGGGAAAGAGAAAGTCCCAAGCAGGCATGCTGTCAGCTCAGAGCCAAACGTAAGACTTAATGTCATGAATTATGAGATCATGACCTGAGCTGAAATCAAGTGTCTGGCTCCTAACCAACTGAGTCCCCCAGGCGGCGCGGCTGTATGTTTTCTTAGTATGTTGACAAGTAGTTAAAAAACATCTTCCATGAAATAATCATATTTCTGTTAGCTCAGAAACAGATCTTTGATATGTGAAGCTCAATTGCTAGTAGAGGCAGAAAACAAACAAAACAAAAAAAAAAGGAAGATGACTTTAGTCATGTGACTGACTGCAGACGCCACTTATAAATGAAGGCTTCTCAGGGGACAATGCAGGGACAGTGCCTTGCAGTTCTGTGTGATCACAGCCCTGGTAAATGGGCTAAGAGATAGCATTTGACCTGATCCAATGACTAGACCAAAGTAGCCCCAGACTGGCTCCTTAATAGCACAGAGAGACTGAACCCTGCCCCCAACAAGCAGAGGCCATGAAGCCAACTTGCCATTGTAAGGTAAATGTGGCTCAGCCACAGTAGCATCTGGTTCTAGTGAACAGGGAACAGAGCACTACAGGACCTCTTTGTCATAAGTCCACCCTTTCAAGATTAGGAGACATAGCCGACTTTCCTAATACATAGAAACAAGTACAGAGATTAACAAAACGAAGAGATAGAAAAATGTGTTCCGAATAAAAGAATGGGACAAAATTAGAGTGAAAGGGCTAAATTAAATGGAGATGAATATTACGCCTGATAGATATTTCACCAAATAATGATCATAAAGATACATATCAGACTTGAGAAAAGACTGGAAGATCACGGTTGGACCTTCAAGAGAAAGACAGAAAATAAACAAGAACAAATCAAAGATGAAGAACTCAATAACTAAAGCTAAAACTGTGTTAAAGGGAAACGATCATAGATTAGAGGAAGCAGAAGAATGAGTCAGTGAGCTGGAAAACAGAGTAATGGAAAGCAACCAAGCTGAACAGAAAAAAGCAAAAAAAAAAAAAAAAAAAAAAAAAAAAAAAAAAAAAAAAAAAAAAAAAAAAAAAAAGAAACAAGAATAAAATAAAGGAAAATAAATTAAGGGAAATCAGCAACATCATCAAACACAATAATATTTGCATTATAGGGCTTCCAGAAGGAAAAGAGACATAAAAGGGGGCAGAAAATATATTTAAAGCACTACTAGCTGAATATTTTCCTAATCTGAGGAAGTAAACAGAAATCCAGACTCATGAAGCACAGAGAGTCCCCTGAAAAATCAACCAACGGAGGTTCACACCAAGACATGTAATAATTAAAATAATAAAAAGAATAATAGAGAATTTTAAAAGCAGCAAGAGAGACACCCTGTGGCTCAGTTGGTTAAGTGTCTGACTCTTGGTTTTGGCTCAGGTCATGATCTCACGGTTCACGGTTTCAAGCACTGCATTGGGCTCTGCACTAATGGTGCAGTGCCTGTTGGGATTTCTCTCTCTTCCTGTTTCTGTTCTACCTGTCTGGCACCTGCTTTGGATTCTGTGTCTCTCTCTCTGCCTCTCCCCAGTTCGTGTTCTCTTTCTCTGTTTCTCAAAAGTAAAAAGAAATGTAAAAGAAAAATATCCCAAAAAATAGAAGGGAGGGGAATATATAATGGGAAAAAGTTTTTTCAACAAATGGTGCTGGGAAAACTGGGTAGATCCATGCAAAAGAATGAAACTGCACTACTTTCTTATGCTGTACACAAAATAAACTAAAAATAGATTAAAGACCTATATGTGAGATGTGTAAACACAAAATTCCTAAAAGAAAACACGGAAAACAACTGCCAGAAATATATGTAGGGGCGCCTGGGTGGCTCAGTCAGTTAAGTGTCCAGCTTCAGCTCAGGTCATGATCCCACGGTTCGTGGGTTTGAGCCCTGCATCGGGCTCTGTGCTGACAGCTCAGAGCCTGGAGGCTGCTTCAGATTCTGTGTCTCCCTCTCTCTCTGACCCTCCCCTGCTTGTGCTGCCTCTCTCTGTCTCTCAAAAATAAATTAAAAAAATTTAAGAATCATGAGTCATAGAAACAAATGTCATAGAAACATTTTTCTAGATGTGCCTCTTCTGGCAAGGGAAACAAAAGCAAAATTAAAGTATAGAGGTTACAATTAAATAAAAGCTTTTCACAGTGAAAAACACTATCAGTGAAACAAAAGAAGGCAACATACTGAATGGGAGAAGATATTTGCAAATGATATATCCAATACGGGGCCTCTGGGTGGCTCAGTCGGTTAAGCCTCCAACTTCGGACTTTGGCTCAAGTCAGATCTCACGTTCATGGGTTCGAGCCCCGCGTAGGGCTGTGCTGACAGTTAGCTCAGAGCCTGGGGCCTGCTTCCGGTTCTGTGTCTCCTTCTCTCTCTGCCCCTCCCCCTCTCATGCTCTGTCTTTGTCTGTATCAAAAATAAATAAAACATTTAAAAATTTTTAAAAAAAGATATATCCAATAAGGGGTTAATATGCAAAATATATAAAGACTTTATACAGCTCAACACTTAAAATCAAATAATCCAATAAAAATGGGGAGAGGACCTGAATAGACACTTTTCCAAAGAAGACACATAGGTGGCATGAAACAGATACCTGGAAAAATGCTCAACAGGCCTAATCATCAAGGAAATGTAAATTGAAACAATGAGCTATCACCTCATACTTGCCAAAATGACTAAATTCAAAAACACAGGAAATAACACACGTTAGCGAGAATGTGGAGAAAAAGGAACCCTCATGCACTGTTGGTGGGACTGCAAACTAGTGCAGCCACAGTGGAAAACATTATGGAGTTTCCTCAAACAAAAATAGAATTACAGTATGATCCGCTAATTCCATGACTAGGAATTTACTCAAAGATAAAGAGAACACTAAATCAAAAAGATGTATGCACCCCTATGTTTATAGCTATTTACAATAGCCAAGATATGGAAGCAACTCACTGTCCATCAAGGGATGAATGGATAAAAAAGATGTGGTACATATAGACAATGGAACAATCCTCAGCCACAAGGAAGAATGGAGTCTTGTCATTGGTAACAACATGGATGAATCTAGAGGGTATAATGCTCAGTGAAATAAGTCACACAGAAAGAGACAAATATATGATTTCACTCACATGTGAAAAAACCCCACAAATGAACAAAGAATAAAGATAACAAAAATACAGACCTTTAAATATAGAGAACACATTGGTGGTTGCCTGAAGGGAGGGAGATAAGGGAATGGGTGAAATAGGTGAAGGACATTAAGAGTATTTTATTATGATGAACACTGAGTAATGTATAGAATTGTTCAACCACTATATTGTACACTTGAAACAAATATAACACTGTGTGTTCATTGTACTTGAATAATAAGAGTAATAATGATGACAATAAATACCTGAGGCATTACAAGAATTTTTTATTTATTATGATTAAATTACAAGAATTTTTTATTTACTATTTACTATTATGAGAATTTTTTATTTACTATGATTAAAGTTTCAGATGAATAGAGAAAAGAAACGTATTAAAGAAGAATCTCAGAAGAAAGTCTGAATCAATAAAATATTACATTATTAATAAAATTAAGAAAAAAAATGTTAAAAGTTTATTAGACATAGCAGAAACAGCACTTATGAATTAGAAGACAGATGTATAGAACATCTATAAACTAAAACAGAAAAAAAGACACTAGAGAAAGATGTATATTAGGTATAGGGATGTAAAAAGACTAACGTACATGTTATTTGAATCTCAATGGAGCAGACAAATGAAATGGAGCAGAAATAGTATTCTAGGTTTTAGTGGATATACAGACACACACACACACACACACACACACACACACACGCATGCATGCACATGAACAAATACGGGTACGTTAGAGTACAAATTCTGACAAGTAAACCAAAAAAGAGAGAGAGAGAATACTAAAAGTATCTGGAGAATGAAAGGATTACCTTCAGAAGATCAAACAAAGGATGTAAAGCTGCTTCCACAATAGACAATGTTGGAAAATAGCTTTTACAAGTCGAAGGTCTGTGGCAGCCCGGCACCAGGAAGTCTGTTGGCACCACTTTTCAAATGCCATCTTCTCACTTTGTGTCTGTGTGTCACATTTTGGCAATTCTCACAATATTTCAAACTTTTTCTTTGTTATTGTGTTTGTTATGATGATCTGGGTTCAGTGATTACAACTTGCTGAAAGCTTAGATGATGGTTAGCATTTTTTAAATAATAAAGTATTTTTAATTAACGTATGTACATTGGATTTTTAGACATATGCTACTTCACACTTAATAACTCCAATATGGTATAAACATAACTTTTATATGCATTGGAAAACCAAAAAAAATTTTTTTACTTGCTTCTGTTGTGATATTTGCTTTGTTGCAGTGCTGTGGAATCAAACCTGTAATATCCCTAAGGCATGCCCATATAAGACATTAGTTGTATTTCTGTACATAACCAACAAATATTTGAATATGAGATGTAAAATAATTGAATTTATGATAACATGAGAAAAAATGAAATACTTAAATTTAACAAAAGAAATGCAAGACTTACATACTGAAATCTATGAAACAAAAAATTAGAATGGATAGCTAAATGGAAATACATATGGTGTTTACAGATCAGAAGGCTTAAGATGAAAATATTCTCCAAATTGATCCACCAATTCAATGTAATCCCTATGGAAATCCCAGATTAATGTATCATATAAATTGAGAATCTGATTCCTAGAATTAATGTGGAAGTGCAAGTTACTCAGAAGAGCCCAAATAATCTTGACACAGAAGAAAAATGTTGAACTTAAACTTCTCATCCTCAAAACTTAACTACAAAGCTTTATTACTTATAGCAGTGAGGTATTGACATAATTATAGATGTATAGAATAAAAGGATAGAATTCAGTGTCCACAAATAAATGCTTATATTTATAGTCATTGATTTCTTTAAATTGTGCTGTGAGCAAAAAAAAAAACTATTGAAAAAATAATCTTTTGCACAGATGTGCTAGAAAAATTGGATATCTACACACAAAAGGATGGCATTGGGATGTTTTTAAATCAAGGTGGATAACAGATTTAAAACAATAAAACTCTTGTAGAAAGTATAGGATCAAATATTTGTGGACTTCTATTAGGAATGATTGACTAAAAAAAACCAAACAAACAAAAAATACAAACACAAGTTACACACGTAAAAAGATACATTTCACATCATCAAATATTAAAATAAAGAAGTTCTGGAGCACCTGATGACTCAGTTGGTTGTGTCTGACTCCATTTCAGCTCAGGTATTAATCTCGCAGTTCGTGGGATTCCGGGTTCTGTGTTCACAGCATGGAGGCTATTTGGGATTCTCTCCCTCCCTTCCTCTCTCTGTCCCTCCCCTACTCATGCTCTCTCTCACTCTCTCACTCTCAAAATAAAAAAAAAAACGTTAAAAAACATACCAAGTCCGATGGTTTCACTGATAAATAACTCCAGATATTTAAGAAAACAGAAATTTATACTAGAAAATAAAAGAGAAATATTTAGCTTTTGAAGGGCAGAAGAGAAATGAGTTTTTAATGCGCTGATGTTATTAGACTGTGGCTACCTGAAGAATATTCCTTTTTATAATATCAAGTAATCAAACAGATTAATGACTTTAATTAGTGACTTTAATCACTATGAATTCCTTATCAGTAATATAATGTGCTCATGGATATAACATCTCACCATATTCATGGTTCCAAGAATTATAATGGGGAATCTTTGGGGGGGTCATTTTGGAATTCTGCCTACCCCATTCACTAATATACTTTTAGAAATATACTGGTACTCTTTTCGCTTGTTTGTTTTCTTCTTCATTGCCTGTAAATGCACATCTTGAGGGCGAACAATGAGAACGTGGATGCTGAGAAAGTTCATGATAATTAAGTGGATTTCTTAAACAAACTTTATTGGATGACTGTGCTTATATTTCATTAGCTTGATGACAAATGATTAAGCATGAATGTAAAAATGGTAGACGTTAAAGACTTTTTAATTGAGTAAATTGTTGTCCACTCCTTCCACTGCTCCATCTGGGATTTGGATAGTCATGTAGAAGAGGCTCTTGTATACAGTATGAGCAACTATATATATATATCTATATACATCAGTATTTCCATTTCTTGTAATACTTATTCTCCATTGTCTTTATTTGTATGTTTGAAGGGACATATATTTGTTTAGTCTCAAAATAGCATAGCACCTAACTTCAGCAGTACTTAGAATTATTGTTGAACTTGGAGATACATATTAATATGAAAATTTTATTTTAAATAACAAATTTATTCGGACTTCTGTCCAGACATCTGTAATATACCATATTATTACTAAGCCTGAATATTTTCCTTAAGGCAATTAGATGATGAAAATTTGGAAAATATTACTTTTAAAAAGTATTAAATTACAGTTAACATATAGTGTAATGTCAGTTTCATGTGTACGATACAGTGATTCTACACTTCTACACGTCAGCCAATGCTCATCACAAGTGTACTATTATTTCATCACTATGATCTATTTAACCCATTGCTCCACCTACGTCCCTTCTGGCAACCATCAATTTGTTCTCTTCACTAGTCATAACTTTCCTGATTTGTCTCTCTCTCTCTCTCTTTTTCCCTTTGCTGGTTTGTTTGGTTTCTTAAATTCCACACATAAGTGAAAATGTGTGTTATAACACCCAAATAAATGTATGTTACTTTGTTTAGTAATAGCAGTAATGAAAATGAAAACAATGTTAACTTTAGTAATAATAATATTAAAAAGTTAATCTTTACTAAATACCAGATACCAGTCTTATTACTCTACATACATTCACTTAATCAATCTTGACATTTAACCAATGATCTGAATGCTTTTATTTCCTTATTTTACACAACAAAATTAAGGAACATTGATGTTAGGTAACATCGAGATACTTCAGTATATAATTTCAGTCCACTGTTAATATAGTTGACTTTTGTGATTAAAAAAATAAGCATATTGCCTACCAATTTTGGTAATTTACTATATTCTAGATGATTTTGTTGCATGAGCTTTGTATATTCAGTGTATATTCTTAATTAGGAACTTCTGGTAATATCCTAGGCATAAACAGATGTATATTTTACATTATATTCAATTTTAAGCCAGCAGATGTGATTTTCAAGTCAATGATTTCATACAAAGTGGTTTCTGATTGTGCTACATATGGTATGGATGCATTAATATAATGAGTAACTTCTGGAATAACCATGTAAATTTCCCATGAAATATATATTTTATAGACATATAAATCAAGGTGTTGACATATGAAAATCATGGTATTTCAAGGAAGTTTTATATTCTGACATATAAATTTAATAAAACTGTTTATATTCAGAAAAAAAACACTTTAGAGGAATCTTTTTAACATACTTTTAATTCCAGTGGAGATTGCATCATAAAATCTAGTATCTACAATAGTAGCTGACTCAAGGCACCTATATTTAATGTTTCCTTGAGACTCTAGACAATTATGCCACTATAAGCACACTTGTAAGACAAGGCTTATTAGTCCATTAAAATGAATTGTAATGATTGCACAATTTTAAGAAATATTAGTTGAAAAATTCCATGACTCGTGGAAATAATTAGCACTTTAGCAATGGATTTACAAGTATATTTATTAAGATCCAATCAGAAAGGAAGAACAATGCTAGGGATTTCTAAGAGAGATATTTATACTATAGACAATTGATTAAATAATTATTGGATGGTTGAAGGGACAAAAAGAGAAGCTGAGATGACCTAGTTATGAACTGGAGGAGCAGACACATGTCTAAGTCAGAGAAAAGAGAATGTAGGAGGGGATTTCACAGGAGACACAGGTGCTTATAGCAGAGGAGTTTACACAGTTGGGGCTTGGAAGTCACCACATCACCTGTGCTGGGACTTGTGAGGTAGATGTCTGACACCTTAAGGTCAGAGTACTTCTCCATGCTTAGATCATGTGTCAGACTTTCTGTTTTTTTCTCTTTCAAAATTTATAATCAAAGATAGAGTCAATTCAGCTAATCCCCCTTTTGACCTTTTAATCTTGTGGAATAGGGATGATTTCAATGTCTGGTTTAATTAAATAATTGTTATACACCTTTGTAGTATAAAGTCTAAATCAGCAGAGACAATAGTCAGTAAGAGGGAGATGAAACACAACTCTGCAAGTGAATTATTTGAGAGAGAAAAATACAAATTGGTTAGGTTATAAATGGGGAAATATGAAAAATATGTACAAATCACCATTAATAAATTGATTCAGGTTATATGAACTATCCTGTAATGTGGCAATTTACTGTCACAAGGTATTGTTTCCAGCAATATCATAATTTAGTATTCAATAGAAAATTCCACTGGTACAAAAGTTTAACTGCATCTGTATGACAAAGGATAGGTAAGCACAACTGAATCTATTGTCTGTTCACAGTCTAATTTTAGTTGCTGAAAAATTCATTATCTGCTTACACAGAAATTTTGTGGAATAGCTTGGCCATAAATACTTCCTTCAGTGAATTCTGTAAAGGTGTTCCTGGCAGATGCATTAAAGGCAGGACAGGCAACCCGATCTCTTGACATTGCTTTGTGCTAGCCAAACCCAAAGAGTAGGCAAGGGATGGCAAAAACATTCATTGATATGACAAGTAAAAATATCAGCCTCCTAGGACATAGAATAATACAGATCAGGACAGAGAGTAGTCTGGAAAGTCCAATGAGTAATATTCAGCACACTGTAATAATTTCGTGATTTTAAGTAAAAGAAGGGAGACATTACTGATACATTTGCAGTCCCCTCTATTTCATATGATAATGTCAGTTCATATTTTTATATTCTTGCTTATGTATGTACATATCCAAGAACATATCAATAATTGCTTTATAAGTTTCTATTATTTATACTAATGGTATATTTACATACCTACCACAATTTATTTTTCTCTACTTACATGTGTATTAAAAGAACTCTTAGTGATATTTCAAGTAGATCTACACACCCTGACTACATTATGATGTCATTGTGGAAAATATTACATTTTATTCTTCAATTTTCTAACTTATTGATTCTTAGGCAGTTTTCACTGGTAAATTCCTTTTCCTATGTTATTTAACACAGCAAGAGTTTCTTTCAAGAAAATATCTATCACTGAATTGCTCAATCTTAGGGTATTTGTATTTTCAATTTACTAATACTGCCTATTTGATCTACAAAGCAGTTGCAAAATTTTTCATTCCTACTTGCAATCTAAGTAAGCTCCTATTTCAATCAAACTTTGGATGTATTGTGCATCTTTAATATTTGTCAATGTTTCCTAGTCTGATTCAATGAAATGTTTTTTCACTTTCATTCATCAGGTTATTAGCAAATGTGATACTTTCATTTCTTGTATACTCATTCAATTAAGTTTTAAAGTAATTCACACCTGCAAGTATTTTCCTTGGATTTAAGGATATACAGTGAAATAAATAAACAAATTACAGTCCACAAAAGGCTTACATTCTGATGTAAGATGGAACATAAAATAAATCCGTGACATACAGCATATGCCTGTACCCATACTTCTTCTTCTAAGAAGGACACCAGTCAAGACTGGATTTGGGCCCACCCTAACTTAATTTCTTCTGTAAAGACTTTATCTCCAAATGCAGTCACATTCTAGGAACTGGAGGCTAAGGCTTCAACATATGAATTTTAGGGGGACACAGTCCACAATATCCATAATGGCTTTTGCACAATTCGCTTGACTTCATACGGAAAGATAATTGAAGCAGTTGTCCACAATACTCTTCAAATCACCATTCAGTGTTTAGAAAGTAGCCCAGAAATATCAACTATTTCCTAACTCAGGATTGCCTTTTGGAACTCTTTCCAAATACTTTTAATATGTTTCTAACATAAACATCCTTTAGTGTGTGAAAAATTTCAAAAGCTGCTCCTTAAATTCATATGAAAGAATGAAGAACAGAAGAACTCAATGTGGTAGGTAAAATGTGGTTCCTCTCAAAGTGTTCACATCCTATTTCCTAAAGCCTATGAATGTGTTACCTGACAGGGCAAAGAGGACTTTGATAACTAATTAAATATCTTAAACTGAAGAGATTATTCTAGATTATTCAGGTAAATACAGTCTGACCACATGACCTTAAAAGCCGGTGTTTCTTGGCTGTGGTCAAGGGGTATGACAGGAGAAGCGGAGTCAGAGAGATGCTAAGGTGCTGCTGTGGAGGTGGAGAAAGAAGGTCACAAGCCAAGGAATACCAGCATCCACTAGACGGACTCAGGCACTCACTATGTAATATTGCAGTTCATCATCACAGCCCACTATCAAGGTTTCAACATGTAATCTTCATTTACTGGGTACCATTATTTTCTCCCATTACATAGAAGAGGTAAGGCAGGCACACAAAAGCCCAATTACTTGTCTGAGGTTACAGGTTATAACTGTCAAAATGATATTTTGAACACAAAAGCAGGACTCCAGAGCCTGCAATTTTAACTTTGCCAGAATAAGTGACAATCTAAATGTAAAAAAAAAAAAAGTATAAAAATCCCACAAAACAACTGCTATCAGCAGGGAGAATGGATGGAAACCTGAAGCCTTTCCATGAGAATACAGAGTATGTAAAACTTAAAAGTCAGTGATGATTTTTTTATGCCTTTAATTTTAGTACATGCTACTTTCTTTTCCTGGAGGACATGAGTCTAGGAAACAATAGATATTCTGCATTCTTATTACCAAAGTCATTGTCTTAGAGAATATCCAAAGGAATCGTTTATCTGAATATCTGACAAACGCTAAAGATTCAAAATTCAAAAGCAATCATAGGATATGTTATGAATATAAAATATACCTTAAGGGGAACATAAGATGAAGAATGCACAGTGAAAAGACTTTTATTAATTCTCTAGTAATCATACTACTTAAAAATCAGGCAGAATTCAAATAAGATGCATTCTTAAAGGCATGGGTTGATAAGTGGTTGACTGGTAACTTGGAAGAAAGGAAGGGGAAGGCTTCTAAAAGATACAATGGAAACTGAGCCTATCGTGCTATACAAATCTTTTATTTATTTGTTTGTTTGTTTATTTATTTATTTATTTAATGAGAGACGTGGAGCGCTCATGCAAGCGAGTGGGGGAAGGGCAGAGAAACAAGGAGACAGGAGGATACCAAGCAGGCTCTGTGCTGACAGCCAATGGGGGCTCAAACCCATGGACCCTGAAATCATAACCTGAGCCAAAATCAAGAGCCAGATGCTTAACTGACTGAGCTACCCATGTGCCTCCAAACTTTATTTTTCATCCCAGTATGATCAATCCCATGACTCTGAGCGCATGGAATCAATTGTGTCTTAGAAATTATCTAAGAACTACCAGGGAACACCATAAATGTTAAGAATCTATATTCCTTTTTCCCCAGATGGCATCACTCATTTAAAAAAAATAAAGTTTATTTGTTTTTGAGAGACAGAGAGAGGTGCAGACTGTGAGCAGGAAGGAGCAGAGAGAGAGGGAGACAGAATCTGATGCAGGGTCCAGGCTCTGAGCTGTCAGCACAGAGCCCAACATGGGTCTTGAACTCAAGAACCATGACATCATGACCTGAACTGAAGTTGGATGCTTAATCGAGTGAGCCACTCCGGCACCCCTGACATTACTTACTTTAAGAATTCTCTTCAAGGGGCGCCTGGGTGTCTCAGTCAGTTAAGCATCTGGCTTCAGCTGGGTCATGATCTCATGATTCATGGTTTCAAGCCCCACATTGGGCTCTGTGCTGACAGCTAGTTCAGAGCCTGGAGCTTGCTTCGGATTCTGTGTCTCCCTCTCTATGACCCTCCCCTGCTCTCTCTGTCTCTCTCTGCCTCTCAAAAAAAAAATAAAAATAAACATTAAAAATGTAAAAAAAAAAAAACCAGAATTCTCTTCCAATGTTCTGGTAAGATTTTAAAAACTGCCACATTACATATATATTTTATTCTATGGACATAAATATGGGGGTGCACACTGGCTACTTTATGGAGGTTTCCTCTGGTTAATACTATTGCGTTAGTCAGCCAACCAGGACAGAAGCCAAAGGCCAATCCCTTGGACCGGAGTGTGCCATGGACTCAACTCAAGTTGAACTTTGTGCCTTGGAAATCCAGCACAAAGGATTGCTGGCAACTCTCCAATTCTTAAAAAAGTCTTTCCGCAAGGTAGCTGGAAGGAGATACAGTGCTGTACTCAGATACAGTGTTGTATTCCATTGGTTCTGATCCACCAATAGTTCATTCACTGAGTCATTCCTTAAACTTACTAGGATATATCCAGAAAGAGATTAGAATAAATGCTTGGTCAACTTTCCTTTTGTGTCAGCCTTGATGCTGGTAATGCAAGCAAGAAAAAAATGAATGAATGGTCAGGACTGAGAATTTCTTAAATATTGACCACTTTGCTCTTTTTGAGTGGTTCTTTATGCTGTCTCATGTACTTTCTTCAAATACATACCCTGATATTTGTCGAAGAATTGAGTACTAAACTCTGCAGATCTCTGGAACTGTATTTCTGTGTAGCTCTCTCTTCTACAATATTCTGTATTGGAAACTTAAGTCATCTTCATTCCATATCCTGGCTGTGTGGCTGTGTCTCCTCAGCCCAGGAAACTAGAAGATGCCACTTGTGTTCCTCCTGCTTGTATTGTGGCCTGTATATTTTCTCTGAAGGAAAATGTAGGGTGATTATTGGGTTCCATCAATTGTTTTCTGTCTCTTAAGGACCACTGTTCTGAGCAGCCTAATGCTCAAGGGCTGAAAACTGCCATTTTCATATTTTTGTCTGGATATTTAACTTTTTTCCAATTGGATTGTTAACTTAGTCCCCTTTACTTCATCTTGTCTGTAGTTGGAATTCAATATATATTTTTCTTATAGCCTTCTTTTCTTTTCCTGTAAATCCTAAATTTTCTATAATGTCCAGATTTTCCCTTACAAACTGAAGAAAGGAATACCTGTTAAATACATAAATATATAAATACATATACCAGATATATATATATATATATAATCGGGGAGATGATATAGATAGATAGATAGATAGATAATAGATAGATACAGGGGATAATAATCATTCAGGAAGAAATGTTGCTTTTCACCAGTGAAATGCAAACTGTTTGCAAAGAAATACTTTTCAAAATTAATGTCCTATTTTGCATATTGCTTATGCATATTCTCTCAGTTTCTACTATGCACTTGAAAATTTAAAGAACAATATTTTTATAAATGGGAAATGATAAAACTAATCTTTAACCTTAAGAGGTAATAGTATTTGTGTCACTGGATGATTTTTTTAAGTGCAATTTGGATGCTTTATATAAATATTGACTAATTTGAAGTCTTTCTACATTTTCCTTTTAGGGTTTTGTTAATTTTAGGTTTGCTACATTCCAAATTTAGGAAGCTTCAGATATAGTTGTTTTCTCTTGTTTTTGTTTCCCTAAATAATTTTTGCAAATTTAGTTTAAAAAGAGGCTTAGAAGATGAAATTGACTCTCAGATACTCCATATCAATGAATTTGAACAAAACTAGCAGTTGGCCTCCTAAAGGATGTCATCACATTTGATGCTCCATTGCCTCTGGAGATCATTCATTGATCCCATAGTAATCCCCAGTCCTAGATTGTGTCAAATAAGAAAAAAGAATAGCAAGGGGAACACACTGAACAACAGTTGGTCACACTTGAAAATATACGTAAGCCAATGTACCCCAATGTTCATAGCAGCAATGTCAATAATAGCCAAAACATGGAAAGAGCCTAAATGTCCATCACCTGATGAGTGGATCAAGAAGACATGGTGTGTATACACACACACACACACACACACACACACACACACACACATATACACAATGGAGTATTACACGGCAATGAGAAAGAATGAAATCTGGCCATTTGTAGGAAAGTGAATTGACCTTGAGGGTGTCATGCTAAGTGAAATAAGTCAGGCAGAGCAGGACAGATACCATATGTTTGCACTCATAGGTCTAACAGGAAAACAGGAGAAACCTAATGGAGGACCAGGGGGAAAGGAAGAGGGAAATAGAGTTGGGAGAGAGAGGGAAACAAAACTTGAGAGACTATTGAATGCTGAAAATGAACTGAGGGTTGAAGGGGAAGGGGGGGGGAAGAGGTGGTGGTGATGGAGGAGGGCACTTATGTGGAAGAGCACTGGGTGTTGTACGGAAACCAATTTGACAATAAACTATTAAAAAAAAGAAAATATACATAAGCAAAATGTGTATAGTAATAAACCTAGGGAAATCATTAACACAATAAAAACAAAAGCTATAGCTAATAAACCAACACATAATATAAAATGAAATTAAAAAAATAATCCAAAGAAGAAAGAAAAAGGAAAAAATAAAGAATGGGAAAATATGTAAAAATAACACTGCAATTCAAAAATTAAAATACTCCTTAGAGAAGATTTTTAGCTCAAAAGTCATACATTAGAAAATAAGAAAGTTATCAACTCAAGAACCTTAGCTTCTACCCTAAGAAACCATTAAAAGAAGATAAAATGAAATCCAAAGTGAGCAGGAAAAATGAAATAATATAAAGTGAAATCATTGCTATATGAATGGAAAACTAATAGAAAAAGTTCATGAAATCAAAAGGTGGTTCTTTGAGAGAACAAATAAAATTTATAAACTCCAAACCAGACTTATCAGAAAAACAAGCACAGTACAAATTACAAATATGAACAGTAAGAGGCTGACCTCATGGAGATCTGCAGTTATTAAAAATATAAGACATTAAGCATCTGACTTTTGATTTCAGCTCAGGTCATGATCTCATGGTTCATGGGTTTGAGCCTACATCAGGCTCTATACTGAAGATGCACAGCCTACTTGGGATTCTCTCTCTTCCTCCCTCTCTGTTCCTCTCCCACTTGTGCTAGCTCATTCTCTCTCTCTCTCTCTCTCTCTCTCTCTCTCTCTCTCTCTCTCTCTCAAAATAAATAAAAACATTAATGTAAATATATATGTATAAACATATATGATATAGGGGTACCTGGATGGCTTAGTTTATTGAGTGTCCAACTCTTGATTTTGGCTCAGACCATGATCTCACAGTTAGTGAGTCTGAGTCTTGAATCAGGCTCTACACTATCAGTGCAGCCTTCTTGGGATTCTCTCTCTTTCCCTCTCTCTGCCCCTCCCCCACTTTCCCAAAAATAAATAAGCTTTAAATATATATATAGATATATTATAAATAATTTTATGCCGATTTTTAAAATTTTTAAAACAGATTAAAATAAAAAATTCCTTCATTGACACAATGTACAAGTTAATCAAGAAGATATTTTATGTCTTATATATAAATATTATTAAAATGATAATGTAAGTCACAGACTAATAGAAAGTACTTGTCAAACTCATCTTCATAAAATGGTTGTACCTAGAATATATAAAGAACACTTATAGTTCATTTTGAACGCTTTTAAACATACTTTTTGGATAGTCACTTAACAAAAATTATGCCAAAAAATAAATGCACGAAAACTTGCTGAATACCATTAGCCATTAGAGAAATACAAATAAAAAAACAAAGTGAAATCCCACAACATACCCACTAGAAGAGCCAAAATTAAAAATACTGACACAAACATAGGTGCATAGATTAATAAAACAGAACAGGAAACCCAGAAATGAACCCACAACCATTTGGTCAATTAATCTTTAACAAAGCAGGGAAGAATATTCAGTGGGAAAAAGACAACTTTTTCAACAAACGGTGTTGTGAAAACTGGACAGCAACATGCAGAAAAATGAAACTGGATCGTGTTCTTAACCCTATACACAAAAATAAATTCAAAATGGCTGAAAGACCCAAATGTGAGACCTGAAACCATTAAAGTCCTAGGGGACAACAGTAGCAGTTATCTCTTTTAACATCAGCTGTATCAACTTCCTTCTAGATAGATCTCTGGAGGCAAAGGAAGCAAAAGCAAAAATAAACTACTGGGTCTTCACAAAAATGAAAAGCTTCTACCCAATGAAGGAAACAAACAACAAAACTAAAGGGTGAACTTCAGAATAGGAGAATATATTTGTAAATTATATATCTGATAAGGGGTTAGTATCCAAAATCTATAAAGAACTCATCAAACTTAATAAGCAAAAAACCAAAAAAAGTCCAATGGAAAAAATAAGCAGAGGAAATGAACAGAAATTTTCCCAAAGAAAACAAACAGATAGCCAGTAGACACATGAAAAGATTCTCAACATCACTGATCATCAGGAAAATACAAATACTACAATAAGATTTCACCTCATACCTGTCAGAATGGCTAAAATCAACAACACAAGAACAACAGGTGTTGGTGAGGATTTGGAGAAAAAGAAACTTTCTTGGACTGTTAGTAGGAAGGCAAATGGATACAGGCAGTTTGGAAAACAATACGGAGGTTTCTCAAAAAGTTAAAAATAGAACCACCCTATGATCTAGCAATCACACTACTAGGTATTGACCTAAAGAATACAAAAATACTAATTCAAAAAAATACATGCACCCTGATGTTTATAGCAGCGTTATTTATGATAACCATATTGGGGAACAGCCCAAGTGTCCATTGACTAAAGAATGGATACAGAGGAATGTGTGTGTGTGTGTGTGTGTGTGTGTGTTTCAGCCATAGAAAGAATTAAATCTTGCCATTTGCTGTGACATGGATGGAGTACAATATGAAGTGAAATATGTCAGTCAGAGAAACACAAATACCATATTTTTTCATTCATATGTGGAATTTGAGAACCAAAACAGATGAGCAAAAGGGGGGGTAGTGAGCGTGGGGAAAGAGAGGCAAACCAAGAAACAGACTCTTAACTATAGAAAACAAACTGATGGTTACCAAGGGGTGGGGAGATGGGTAAGACAGGTGATGGGGATTAATGAGGGCACTTGTGAAGAGCAGTGGGTTGTATATAAATGATGAATCACCATATTGTACACCTAAACCTAATATTACAGTACATGCTAACTAATTTGAATTTAACTAAAAACTAAAAAAAGATTTTAAGCTGAAAAGTGTAAGACAATAAAACTCATAAACAACAACAACAACAACTAACGAGACTGGCCACAGGCAAGTGTTGGCAAGAATGTAGTACACCTGTGTCTCTCATAAATGGATGGTGGGAATGCTACAGGGTACAACAATTTGAAAAAACTAGATCAGCAGTGTTATTTTTTAAATTTAAAAACACACCTAGAACTTGATCTAACCACTTCACTCCTGGTCCTCCAAGAGACATTAAAATATACGTCCATAAAAAGACTTGTACACAAATGGCTATAGCAGCATTAGTTATGGTAGCCAAGAACTAAAACAGATTAAAAGTCCAACAACAATTAAAAGTATAACCATTTGTGATATGTCCATACAACGGAATACTATAGAGCAGTAAGAAAGAACATAGTCTTGAAACAGACAACTTCATATTAATCTCAAAATAATTAAGGTGAGTGAAAGGGAAAAAGAGTATATACTATAGAATATATCTACATAAAATTTTAAAAAATACAAATAAATCCATACATATAGAAAGATTACCTGGTAACAGAGATAGAATAAAAATGGAGGAGAGAGGGTTTGTAAAGAGGAATTCATGTATATGTACATTATCTTAATTGTGTTGATGATGAAATATACACTGGTAAAGCATCACATTTTACATTTGACATATTGGCAATATTCTGAATGGCAATAATGTCCAGAAAGGTTTAAAAAATACACATAAAATATAAATAAATACAGGGGAGACTAGGTAACTCAGTCATTTGAGAGTCTGACTTCAGCTCAGGTCATGATCTCACGGTTTGTGAATTCAAGTTCTGTGTTGGGCTCTGTGCTGACACCTCAGAGCCTGGAACCTTCTTCTGATTCTGTTTCCCTCTCTGCACCTCCCCCACTTGCACTTTGTCTTTCTCTGTCTCTCAAAATAAATGTCAAAAAAATTTAAAATGTATATAAATAAATATATCTAATTATACTGTCAAATATACTCAATATTAAAGTTTAAAGTATGGTATATATAGATGTATAAATTTGTGTGTATATATATGTGTGTATTATATATATACATATATATGTATATATATAGTATATTATTACATGTAGTCTGATTTCAAATGTCAGCTTTGCCATATACAAGCTACTGGAGAAGTTACAAAGATTTTCTTCATCTGTGAAATGAGAATAAATATAGAATCTGCTTCAGTCCTGATGGTATAAAACAAAAGATTGTTCTAGCATATATAGTATAAACATTTTGTAACTGTTTTTAAATTTATCATCACAAATAAGTCCACGTTATCAAAGCATTTTCTAAAACAAAATTTACTGACTACATAGTATCTCATTGTATGAAAATATAACAATATAATTGGTTTATTTTCCATTCTGTGTTATTTGGTTTAATTTGAAGGAAGTTTGTGAAGAAATCGTTGTACAAAGCAATGCCTTTTTTTTAGTGTGTTTATTTTTTGGAGGATGGGCAGTGAGAGAGGGTGAGAGAATCCCAAGTAGGCTTCACGCTGTCAGCACAGAAGCCGGATGCAGAGCTCAAACCCATAAGCCATGAGTTCATGACTTGAGCCAAAATCTAGAGTTCGATGCTTAACAGACTGAGCCACTCATGCACCCCAGAAACGCTTAATTATTAATGATAATTCTGTACACCTCTAATATAAAGCCTGGGAGTGTCCACTCCTTCCTCATTTCTACTTATACCACCATTGTTTAAATCACCATAATTTTTGGCTGGAATTTCCCCATATCAACACAGCAGAGAGATCAATTTTTTTAATATGAATCTTATTTTCTCTTTATGAACATTGAATATTTTTCCTTTGGAATAACTGTAAAAGTCAAACTTCTTCCCAACTTTTCTTCTAGCGGGATGAACTAGCTGGTGGCAGGGCGGCATTCCTATCCCAAACCGCTAGAAATATTAGATAAAATATGCAGTTGCTTAGAGGAAGAGTGGAGGGACCCTGAAGCAACAAATATTGGAGGTCCTCAGAGTCCAGAAAAAGAACACTGGAAAAAAAAAAACAAGATTCAGGGTTCTTTCCCTGAGGGAATTTGTTAAAGTGGGGGATAAAAAAGCTGAATTATTTTTAGCCAATATTAGGAAACCAATAAATGATTTCTTTTTTTTAATGTTTTTTATTTATTTTTGAGAGACAGAGACAGTGCGAGCAAGGGAGAGAACGAGATACAGAATCTGAAGCAGGCTCCAGGCTCTGAGCTAGCTGTCAGCACAGAGCCTGATGTGGGGCTCGAACCCACAAACCATGAGATCATGACCTGAGCTGAAGCCAGACATTTAACCGACTTAGCCACCCAGGTGCTCCAATAAATGATTTCTAATGTGTACTGTTAGGATTCTTCTGGTTTTATATTTATTACCCAAGCAAAATAATGGATATTAACTAAGCCGAAGAGAAAAATAAAAGTTAAAATCGAAGACTGAGAAGATTTTTAATTAATTTGCATAGAAACAGTGACAAATTCTCGTCCTTTTGCACTTGCAGAAAAAGAACAATTATATTTTCTCTGGATATGAACAAAGACTAAAGATGTGGAGAATAATTAATTTGAATAAGCATTAAACATCATGTTCCCTACTTAAAAGGAGGAGCAAAATGATGATTATTTTTCTTGGTAGATGAGCAAGTAAGAGAGATTTGAATACCAATTAACTCCTGACCATTGGGTCAGAACAGAGTTTATTAAAGAGTTTCCCTATCAAATATTCACAGTACTTCAGGTTGGACTATGGCATTTCCTTAGAATGTTTGGATCCATAATGTATGATTTAAATAAGTTATTGAAAAAAGGAAGTTTTTTGATTTTGAATAAATTTTCACTATGTAAGAATGATAAATCTAAGTAACTGTAAATCAGCTGAATTAAATATTTTTAGTCATTGCCTCATGCTTACATTTGTTTTATAGTAATCAACTAAATACTGGTTTATATTTACAGTTAAATATATAACTAATATGCTTATGTAGGAAACAATTGACATATTTTCCAGGACATCTTATAAATCCTCCAAGAAATTAATAAATGGAAGAAATTATAGCCAGTTGTTTAGTAAATGAACTAGTCATTGATTGTTTACTGAGTATCTTTTATGTGTTCAACAAATGGTGGCTACTACAAATGATTAAAAAGTAACGTCTGTCATAGTAGTTATCACATATTTTGCATCTCAGAAAATACTCTAAGTAAACTATATATGGCAGCTTACAAGTAAAAAAATATATACTTTATAGCTAAAAATGAAACACTATGGACATTTAGAGGACAGAAGTTAGAGTGAAAATGGCACACCCAGGAACTGTTTTCTGTAGGAGTCATTTCCAAGTGGTAACTTGAAAATAGGACAGAATTTGATGAGGAGGTGAGAAATTGAGAACAAAGGCAATAATCAAAGTTCAGTTTGAGCACAATGACTTGCTAGCACCGGAAAATCATTATCTACAAAAGGAGAGAAAGCATGGAGCAAACATGATGGTTTCCAGTTTGAGGAAAAAAAAAGAGGAATAAATATATATTTGAGGATATATTTAATAAACTGTATTTTGGGGGGGAGGGGATTAGGTCTTTACAAATGATTAGGAGGCTGTGAAGGGTGCTGGAGAATGTTTACTGGAATCAGATGGCAGATTGAAACCTCTGTCTACCACTTACTAGTTACATGACATTGGGATACTACTTAATATCAGCTCCTTTCAGCTGAAAAGAAATAAAATAGTGTCTAGCTCAGAGAGTAGTGTGAGGATTAAAAAGTTAATGATAGACGGCATCAGTTTGCTATTGCTGCCTTTAAAAATCACAGATTTAGCAGCTTAAAACAACATGGACTCATTTTCCCTTGGTTGTGTAGATTTGAAGTCCAGGTACAGTGGGCTCAACTGCTTCTCTGTTGCAGGTTGCATCAGGCAGAAATCAAGCTGTTGACAGTTCTATAGTTCCTTTCTGGAGGCTTTGGGGATGAATTCACTTCCAAACTCATTCAGATTGCTAGAATTCAGTTTTGTGTGGTGGTATGTCTTAGATTCCCATTTCCTTGCTGTCTGTGGCTGGGAATATTTCCCAGTTCATAGAAGCTGACTGCATTTTTAGACTTAGTGCCCCATTCCTCTAATTTAAAGCCAAGTCATAACCATGTCAATGCCTCTAATCTCTTTGACCTCTCTTTTGCCTTATCTCTCCTCTATTTTCCTCTTCTGTTATTCCTGTCTGTTTAAAGCTTCTGCCTTCATCTTCAGCTTTTAAGTGTTCATGTAATTATATTAGGCCAAACTGGAAAATCCAGGATTAATTCTATTTTAAGGTAACCTAGCTACATCTGCAAAGTTCCTTTGGAGAAGTACCTAGATAGATTAGTACTGATTAAATAACCAAGGGGCAAGAATTTTGGAGGGAAATCTTGAGAATTCTATTCACCATACTGGTCAATAGGAAACACATTATAAATGGTACCTTCTAATATGTGATTTACTTAGAGAAGCTGAAATTTCATCTTATAATGAAAATGTTAGGTAACTCTCAAAATTTCATAGAATCATGGATATATACAAGTCAAAGTAATCTTTTAACTATTATAGTCTTAAACAATTATGTGTACCATGACAATTCTAAGCAAGTAAATCTAAGTTTAAATAAATAAAACTTTTACCTAGTAGAAACTATTCTATATTTGTTAACTTTTTTATTTCAAATGATATAGAACTTAATAAGTATTAAATTAGCAGAAAAAGAAAGACATTACTCTTATACATATTGACAAGTATTAAATTAGCAGAAAAAGACATTATTTGTACATCTATGTGATAATAAATGAAAAATTAAAATTGAGTTTAAATGACAGTGCTAAATAAAACCATATCATTTTAGCAATTATTGTATGTATATGTATAGATATGTATACATATATACATATAGCTTTATCTTCAGAAACTGTATTTTCTTCTTCAAATAAATATTATAATTTAATATCATGAATTATTTTAAGTGTTGAAAAATGAAATACTCAAGTTCTCATTTGTTTGTAAGCTTATGAACTAAAAATATCATATTTTCATCATTATATGTTGAATTCTTATTACCTAAAGATAGAATATAATAAATTAGGATTCCATTCTGGTGCTTGTCTCATATATTAATGAAGTTATTTTTCAAAGCTTTGGTCTTGGGCGCCTGGGTGGGTCAGTCAGTTAAGCGTTTGGTTTTGGCTCAGGTCATGATCTCATGGTTCATGGGTTTGAGCCCCACATTGGGCTCTGTGCTGACAGTTAGCTCAGAGCCTGGAGCCTGTTTCGGATTCTGTGTCTCCATCTCTCTCTGACCCTCCCCTGCTCCTGCTGTCTCTCTCTGTCTCTCAAATATAAACAAAGAAACAAAGAACCAAACAAGGTTTTGGTCTTGTGACTCCTTAAAAATTATTAATGACCCTAAATACAAAGATCTTTTGTTTTCATAGATTATATCTGTCAGTATTTACCATATTTGGAACTAAAAGTAAGAACTTTAAAATATATATGTATGTGTATATATATATCTACATATGTATTTATATCTATATCTATAGAAGATCCCAAAAGAAAGAACAGGAAGAAATGTCAGTGGGGCGCCTGAGTGGCTTAGTTGGTTAAGTGGCTGACTTAGGTTCAGGTCATAATCTCACTGTTTGTGAGTTCAAGCCCCATGTTGGGCTCTGTGCTGACAGCTCAGAGCATGGATCCTGCTTTCAGATTCTGTGTCTCTCTCTCTGCTCTTCCCCCACTCATGCTCTATCTCTGTCTCTCAAAACTAAAAAAAATTTAAAAAAATTAAAAAAAGAAATGGCAGGGGCTTAATCAACACATATATAAGCAAGATATCTAAAAAAGATTTTAGAACTACAACAATGAGAATACTAGCTGAGGTTGAAAAAAGCATAGAATCCCTTTCTGCAGAGGTTTAAGGAATAAAATCTAGTCAGGACAAAACTAAAAATGCTATAACCAAGATGCAATCTCCAATGGATGCCATGACAACAAGAATAAATGAAGCAGAGCAGAGAATCAGCTATATAGAAGATAAAATTATGGAGATAATGAAGCAGAAAAGGAGGAAAACAAAGGCAAAAGATCATGATACAAGACTGAGAGAACTCAGTGACTTATTGAAAACTTATTGAAAGTGACTTATTGAAAACATATGAAAACATAACATATGAATCCTAGGAGTTCCAAAAGGTGAAAAGGGAGAAAAAGGGGCAAAAGGTTAATGTGAGCAAGTTATAGTGGAAAACTTTTCAGATCTATGAAGGACACAGACATAAAAATCCTAGAATCACACAAATTTCCCATTAGATTTAACAAAAACTGACCATCATCAAGGCATATCATAGTCAAAATGACAAAATATACAGACAAGGAAAGAATTATGAAAGAAGGAATGGAATAAAAGTTTTTAGCCTATAAGGGAAGGCAGATCAGGTCTGCAGCAGATCTATCCACAGAAACTTGGCTGGCCAGAAAAAAAATGGCAGTATATATTCAATGTGCTGAATTGGGAAAAATACAACCAAGACTTTTTTATCCAGCAAGATTGTCATTCAAAATAGAAGGAGAGATACAGAATTCCCCAGACAAACAAAATCTATAGAACTTTGTGACCACTAAATAAGCCCTGCAAGACATTTTAGTGGGGACCCTTTGAGTGGAGAAAAGACAAAAGAAAACAATAAAAGACCAAAAGCAACAAAGACTAGAAAGGACCAGAGAACATCAGCAGGAACATCAATTCAACAGGCAACACAATGGCACTAAATTTATAATTTTCAGTACTCACTCTAAACGACAATGGACTAAATGTTCCAATTAAAAGACATAGGGTATGTACTGAACTGATAAGAAAATAAGACTCATCTATATGCTGCTTACAAGAGACTCCTTTTAGACCTAAAGACATCAGCAAATTGAAAGTTAGGGGATGGAGAACTATCTATTATGCTAATGGTTGTCAAAAGAAAGCTGGAGTAGCCATTCTTATCATAGACAAATTAAATTTTGAAATAAAGACTGTAACAAGAAATAAAGAAGGGAATTATATCACAATTAAGGGATTTATCTACCAAGAAGATCTAACAATTGTAAATATTTATGTCCTCAATTGTAAATATTTATGTCCTCAATGTGGAAAGTCCAAATATACAAATCCATTAATCACAAACATAAAATACTCATTGATAATGATACCATAATAATAGGGGACTTCAACACCCCACTTACTGCAATGAACAGATCATGAGAGGGGAAAATCAAAAAGGAACAAGAGGATTGAATGACACACTGGACCTGATGGACTTAATAGATATTTTCAGAATATTTCACCCTAAAGTAGCAGAATACACATTCTTCTCAAATGCACAAGGAACATTCTCTAGGATAGATTACATACTGGGTTACAAGTCATCCCTCAGCAAGTACAAAAAGATTGAGATCATAGCTTGCATATTTTCAGAACCACCATGTTATGAAACTTGATATCAACCACAAGAAAAAATTGGGAAGACCATGAGTACTTGGAGATTAAAGAACATCCTACTAAATAAAGAATGAATGGGTTAACCACAAAATTAAAGAGGATATTAAAAATTGGAAGCCAATGAAAATGGTAACACGATTGTCTAAAACTTCTAGGATACAGCAAAACAGTATAAAAGTGAAGTTTGTAGCAATCCAGGCCTTCCAAAATATGGAAGAAATATCTCAAATACACAATCTAAATTTTAACCTAAAAGAGCTAGAAAAAGAACAGCAAATAAAGCCCAAACTCACAGAGGAAGGGAAATAATAAAGATTAGAGCAGAAATAAATAATATCAAAATAAAAAAAGTTGAACAAATTAATGAAACCAGGAGTTGGTTCTTTGAAAGCATAACAAAATTGATAACACCTAGCCAGATTTACCAGAAGGAAAAAGGAAAGCACCCAAATAAATAAAGTAAAGGGTGAAAGAGGAGATATCACAACCGATACTACAGATATAACAATAATAAGAGAATATTATGAGAAATTATATTCCAACATATTGAGCAATCTGCAAGAAAGTGAAATATTCCAAAAAACATATAAATTCTCAAAACTTAAACAGGAATAAACAGAAAATTTGAACAGATCCATAACCATAACCAGTAAAGAAATTGAATCAGTAATTAAAAATCTTCCAACCCACAAGAGCTGAGGGCTAGATGGTTTTCCAGGGGGATTCTAAAAAACATTTAAAAAATGAGTTGACACTTTTCTTTTGAAGCTGTTCCAAAAAATAGAAATGGAAGGAAAACTTCCAAACTCATTCTACAAAGCCAGCATTACCTTGATTCCAAAACCAGACAAAGACCCTACCAAAAAGGAGATCCACAGACCAATTTCCCTGATGAACATGGAGGCAAAAAGAATGAAATTTTGCTATTTGTAACAACCTGGATGGAACTAGAGTGTATTATGCTAAGCAAAATAAGTCAGTCATAAAATACAAATATCATATGATTTCACTCATATGTGGAACTTAAGAAACAAAACAGATGAACATAAGGGAAGGGAAAACAAGATAAAAATAGGGAGGCATGCCATAAGATTCTCATAAATACAGAGAACAACTTGAGGGTTGCTGGAGGGGTGGGGATGGGGAATGGACTAAATGGGTAAAGGGCATTAGGAGGGCACTTGTTGGGATGAGCACTGGGTGTTATAAATAAGTGATGAATCACTAAATTCTACTCCTGAAACAGAGAGAGAGAGAGGGGAGGGGGAGAGAGAGAGAGAGAGAGAGAGAGAGAGAGAGAGAGAGAGAACTGATTTCTTGGGGTTTCTTTCACCTTTATTGTTTTGCTATGTGTTTGTTAAGTTGCTTCCAAAGTAAAATTTTGCAATATCTGGGAGGACAAAAACAAAACAAAACAAAACAAAAAAAAAAAAACTCAACAAAAAATACAACACCTTATTAAACAAATAGTCCAGCTAAGAAGTGGGAAAATACATGAATAGAAATTTTTCCAAAGTAGACTTTCATATAGCCAACAGACAATTGAAAATATGCTCAACATCACTCATCATTAGGGAAATACAAATCAAAAATCATGTTTCTTTCATGTGGTTCCAAGTGGGGAAAAGGTACAATGTGTAACATTTGTCTAGTTCTCATTCCTTGGGGTGCTTCTCCATCCTCCCATCCCACCTGGTGTTCAGCAGCTACAAAGGTACAATTTGCTGGAAGCCCTGAGGGATAATAATTTTCTGATGCTCAGGCATTATCATTTTCTTTGGGGCTTCACTTTCATTTCACTATCCAGTCTGCTTCTAAACATTTTTTGTCAGTCATATTGTTTAAAATTTTTTGTTGTTTTTAAATTAGAGATCAAGATACAAAGAGTAAGTTGTTCCAATAGCAAGTATACAATACAACAAACTCAAGTATTTGTTTCCATTCATTGAGGAAAGCATTTGGAGCTGAAATATAGGTATTTTACCTAATAACAACTGAATTAAAGGGAATGTGAAATAGCCTCTGTTCACTAGAGCAGCTTATGTTTAAGTGAGAAAATAGTACAATGAGGTGAGGGCAATTAATTTATAAGTTAGTAGATTAGTTATAATACAACAATTAATGTAATATGTGTTAGACTGAAATGGCAGGATGGAGGAAAACAAATTTGATGCAAACAAGCAAACTCTGGCAACTTCTATATAGGTGTCATTGTTCTCTAATAAACAGTTAAAACTGCACATAACTGTGTATTCTGCATGTTTTCTTTTTTTAATGTTTATTTTTGAGAGACAGAGAGAGACAGACAGATAGGGAGACAGAGAGAGAGAGACAGAGAGCACATGAGAGGGGGAGGGGCAGAGAGAGAGGGAGACACAGAATCTGAAACAGACTCCAGGCTCCGAGCTGTCAGCACAGAGCCTGATCATAAAGATTGAAATCATGACCTGAGCTGAAGTCAAACGCTTAACTGACTGAGCCACCCAGGAGCCTGTAGTCTGCAAGTTTTCAATGCTGAAAACAATAAAGTAGTTAATGTAAGTGTTGTTCTCAAAGAAATTTTAAGTATTAAAGCGTAATTGATAATTGGCTTTAGAAGCAAGGAAAGTTTGAAAGTTATGAGGACATTTTCTCACTCTGAACATTCCATTTTGTTGTCTCTAAAGTTATCACAGTGTTTTTTCATTAGAGTAAGAAAGAATGTTGTAGATGATTATACATATTAAAAGAGGAGTTGTAGCCCCTTGCCAAAAATTTATAGGTTGTATTATTAAATACTCTCAGGTGCTAAGCACTATAAATATTGTTCATTGAACTCCAGGGACTGTTTTTTACAGGCCTATGTGATGTTTCAGATTTCAAGGGGGGAAAATTACACAATAAAAGCTTTAATAGCTGTTCAACTCCTAGGTGATTTTAAAAGAAAGAAAATGTCTTAGAGAAGAGTCCAAATATACAGCAACGAAATATTAAATGTGCCAAAAGAATTATGAACTATTTGACTCTGCAGAATAAGTGTAATATCTGTGTCAAATGGAAACAAACACTTTATAAACAAGTTTTGTTTAAAAATAAAGTTACTTCTCTGGCAAATGAAGGACTGGTACATTACCAAAGTCAACTTATTTGTTATTTTATTATTAATATGAACTAAATCACTGATTTTGCATTTATTCATTTATAAACTACTTATTACCAGTATGTATCTTCTATAATTAGCAATTAAAACACACCCCCCAAAAACTAGACCTGCCATAAATCATGAGTTCAATTCCTAACCATGAAGCCTATAAGGGAGTATTAAACGTTTAAAATACAAACAGAAATAGGATATTAAACACAAGAAGGTAATATTAAATTTCATTGGGATTTTAAATGATGAAAAATATAAACATAAAAGTTGTGCAACCCACATTCTACCTCTTGGTTTTCACACTTGAATTTTTCTCCAGAAAAAAGCAAAAATATGCTCTAGGTAAAATTGTCCCTCGCTCCCTAGACATGATGAATCTCAGGTAATCAGCTCATTCAACTTGGGATTGCCCTCTCCTGGAATATTTGGATGTGACATATCTTTCATGTGGTTGAAACTATTGTATGTGAAACATAGGAGATAAGAAATATAGCAGTTGTCTCTTTAAATATCTTGCAAGAAAAAAAGCAAAAGAGATACACCTTTAAAGTAATGAAAAAGGAAAAAATCTGTCATTCTAGAAATCAAGGATGAATGAAAAAGGCTCTGACACACATAAATTTAGAGAATTCATTGACAACAGACTGTACCCCCCCTAAACTGTTATTACAAGCTCTTCAGGGAAAAGGGATATAATATGGGTTGAGCCAGTTGAGGACTCCTACAGGGAGTTAATATACACTCTTCCATTAATCCTATCTGTAATACAGCACCATACAGTCGGGATGAAACCCCCAACCCCCAGCTCTTCTCTGCGGAACGGAAGGTTTGGACCACACATGATCACCCCATGTATTCAGGCTCCCACCTGAAGAATGGGAGTCCTTAAGAACTACAGGAAACCAAGAATCAGTTGTTAATAGGGTACACAAGGACTCCTCACAGCTACCTCTTCCACACATCTCCCTCAGCTCAGTACAGAGGGAGCAGGAAATAATACCCATACCTCATTTTCTTTTTCCTATAAGGGGTTGTATCTCTCACAAAAATAGTGTTGGAAATTATTTTTTAAAGATGAAATTTCTATTTAATCCAAACAAACAAAATTATAAAAAGTTATTTGTCTATGTAAAATTAAAATATTAAAAAGTGCTGTTTTAATAACATATAGAAAAGATAAATGTATGACAACAAACACAGACATGATACAAGATGATATTGTTTTCTGAAGGTACAGTTTTCTTAAGTGTATACAGTATACTCCAGGTAAATCACAACAAAGTTAGCTCTGAGAAAGAAACAGATATACAATATAGATGATAGATAGATAGACTCATACATACATACATGCACACATACATACATACATACATACATACATACTCCATACAATTTAATAGTAATTACAGAAAAGGGCAAACTATAAGGATGAAGAACAAATCAGCGTAGAGATATTCAGAGGTTGAAGGTGAAATTGACCACAGAGAAGTGATAAAACTGTTCTGTAATGGTTCTGGGATGGGGATATTGAACTCTATAGTTTTTTCAAAACATATAAAATTAGAAGGCACAATAAAGTTTATTTTGTGCAAAATTAACAAAATAAGAAATTTAAAAAATTAACCAGGGTTTCAAGAGACAAAGGATTAAATGCTACTGTAAATATTAATCTAAGTATATTATAAATCCATGATATAATTTCATTAAGAGTGTATGAAAAAGTAGCTGACCTAAATACTCCTAGAAAATAGTGCTTTGACTACATACTCTTATAGATCCTTAGAAAATATATTTTCCTGTTTTTGCCTGCCTTGGTATCTCTGAGGAAAGACCATTGAAGTCTGGGTTAGAGAGCAGGCCTAGGGACTGTAAGTGATGACTATATAATGAGCAAGAGATTTCCAGAGAGACTTATAGGTCAATCTCTAAACTATTTATATTTCAAAGGACAATGAGCCCCTGAGACATTATTTGTATTCCAAAGGAATGTTTACATTAGGGAAATATAATTTTTCTTTTTCTTTCTCAGGAAGGGAGGATGAGAGCTGGACAATAAACAGCCTATATAAATGCAAGGATTCAGACATTACCAAGCTATTGGCATAGGAAGCTTCTGATTTTCCCTCTCAAAGAAACACTGAATATCCAACTACACACAGAGCAGTTCCCTGAGACAGAAATCCAGAAGCCAGCTGAGGACTCTATAGGTGTTAATACACACTCCTCCATTAATTGTATCAATGCAATATCAAAAAGTGGTTTTATGTGTGTTGAAAGCACTCTCAGAGACTTTTCCCTCTCACTCAGCAAAGAGTGAGTGGCAAAAACATCCAGGTCCTATTTTCTTCCTTGTAGGGACTTGATTGCATATATAGCATCCTGACTTTCCCAGCTATGTTCTGGAGTTGGGCTTCCAATTAGCCTTCATCATTGAACTGAAGGAGCAGACAACAGTTATCTGAGAGACTCAACAGACATATGGACATTTCCCATAACTTTAGGACACTGAGGGATCTTGGCACACTTTCAAATACGGAGAGTCACTAAGAACAAACATGGTGGCTTGGATAATCACAAAGGTTTAAATGGTAACTAGTATCTCAGGCCAGGTTGACTATGAGATTCATCTCCTACTTAAGATAATATGCCAAGACTGACAGTGAATGTCTTATCAACTTCATAGAGATGAATACATAGAGTCAAATAAAATAAACAGGGGAGTATATTCCAACCAAACAAAACGAAACTCCAGATATCAACCTTAATAAATCAGATATAAATGTTTTACTAATTGTTGTGTCCCGCCAGGGCCAGCAGGGCGGAAAATCCTTGTGGGTTCTTGATCCTGAGGGAGGGAGAGAAAGGGCAGGAAAGGGCGCACAGAGAGTGAAGACAGCACACGGAATCCGATCAAGCCTCTTTCTTTATTAAGAAAATAATTCACTCTTATATAGGATTTGGGGCGGGGAACTGACCCAGGTTGGTTGCCAGGTAACAGAGTCAAATGAATATTAGAGAAAGGGGAAAACCGAAACTGAAAACTCCAGACACAGCATCAAAGAAGCGCCCAGATTAGCGCTGCATAAACCAAAATGTGGTTTTGATCTTTTGTTCACCTTGGCTTTTTTCGTCTGGCTCAGTAGGACAGTCTCCGAAATCCTGAACCAGGAAATGCACTCTCCTAGCCTCCAGATGTAAATCTTGTTTTTTTGTTGCTCCCTGGAGAAAGATATATCCTTGCCTGAGGCAGAGCGGCTCCCAACAAATAATAGTTCAAAATAATGGACATAAAGATGTTTACTATTTTCAGAAAAGCAATTCTGAAACAAAGTGAAAATTTCAACAAAAAGAAAATATAAAAGAAACTAAACAAAAATCATAGAGCTGAACAATAATAGAACTGAAATGTTAGATACAGAGTTTCAATAGGAAAATGTATTAAGTGGAAGAAGGGATAACAAATTGAAGACAGAGTAGCAGTATTCATCCAATCATAAGAATAAAAAATAAATAATAATAAAGAGTAAAGATATCTTTAAAAACTTATAGAACATTATCAAATAAACCAAAATATGCATTGCATATATACCAGATAAAGAAGACAAAGAGGCAAAAAGCTTGGATAAAGACATAATGACTGAAAACAACTCTAACCTGAGAAAAGAGGAAGATGTACAGATCTAGGAAACCCAAACCATTCCAAATAAGATGAATCTAAAGGAACTAACAAGAAGACCATTATAATTAAATTTGGGGACATCTGGATGGCTCAGTCTGTTAGCATCCAACTCTTGATTTTGCCTCAAGTCATGATCCCAGGGACGTGGGATTGGGCCTCATATTGGACTCCATGCTGAGCATGAAACCTGCTTAAAATTCTCTCTTTCTCTCCTCCCCAAGTCATTATTTGTCTCTCTCTCTCCATAAAAAAAAGAAAAGAAAAGAAATAAAGAAGGAAAGAAAGAAGAAAAGAAAAAAAATTGAAAGAAAAAAAGAAATTGAAGAACACAAGTAAATGGAAGGATATCCAGTGTTCATGGATTGGAAGAATTCATATTATTTGTTTACACAACCCAAAGCACTCTATGATTCAATGCAATCCTTGTCAAAATTCTAATTCTGTTTTCACAAAAATAGAAAAAAATCCTAAAATGTGTTTGGACCCAGAAAAGGCTCTGAATAGCCAAAGCAATCATGAGAAAGAAGAACAAAGCTGCCAACAATTCCCTTTCTGATTTCAAATGTATCTTTAAATCACTATAGTAATAAAGAGAATAGTATTGCAATAAGAAGACATATAAACCAAAGGAGCAAGAGGGAATGCCATAATAAACACATACATTATGCTCAGTTAAATTTTGACAAAGGTGCCAAGAATAGTGTGGAAAGGATAGTCTCATAAACAAATGGTATCAGATAAGTTTGAGATCCATATGCATGTTATTGAAACTGGAGTCCTCTCTTACTACAGACACAAAAATCAACTCAAAATAAAGACTTGAATAGAAGGCCTGAAATGATAATACTCCTAAAAGAAACTGTAGGGAGTAAGTTCCTAGACATTGGTCCTGGGAATGATTTTCATATTTGACACCAAAAGCACAAGCAACAAAATAAGAAATAAACATGAGACTACATTAAACTAAAAAGCTTCTGCACAGCAAAGGAAACCATCAACAAAATAAAAAGCACCATTGAGAATGAAAATATTTGGAAGCCACATATCTAATAAGGAATTAATTTTCAAAATATATAAAGAACTCACACAACTGACCAGCAAAAACAGACAATTACCCAAGCAAAAAGTGGACAAAAGATTCCAACTGTGTTTTACAAAAACAAACAAACAAAAAAAGACACGCAAATGGCCAACAGATACATGAAAAAGTGCTCAAAATAACTAATCATCAGGGAAATGTATATCAAGACTATAATAAAATATTACCTCACATCTGTTAAAATGCCTGTTATGAAAAAGATAAGATATAACAGATGCTGACAAGGATGTGGGGAAAAGGGAATCTCGTGCACTGTTGGTGGGAATGTAAATTGGCATAGTAACTATGGAAAGCGATATGGAGGTTCCTCAAAAGAAAAAAGTAGATCTATCATATAACCCAGCTATCACACTTCTGGGTATAGATCCGAAGGAAATGAAATCATTATATTAAAGACATATCTCTATTCCATGTTCACTGCAGCATTATTTACAATAGCCATGGTATGGAAACAAGTTAAGTATTGGAGAATTGATAAAGAAATTTTGGTACACAAACACAATGGAGTATTATCCAGGTTTATAAGGAAATCCTACCATTTGTGACAACATGGATGAATCTAGAGGGTATTGCATTAAGTGAAATAAGTCATACATAGAAAGGCAAATACTGCATGGTATCACTTATATGTAGAAAAACATATGGGGGGAGAAAAGGAAAAGAATAGGGAGACAAAAAAAAAATTGAACTCATAGAAATAGTAGAATGGTGGTTGCCAGGGCTGGATGGTGGTGTGGTAGTGGGGGGATGAGAAGTGGTCAATCCAAGGGTACAAACTCTTGAAATGAATAAGTTCTGAGGATCTAACATATAACATCTTCTTGCAGCAAAAAAAAAAAAAGTCTAACATCTAACATCTCACATATAACATTGCTCTTACAGCAAAAAATATATACAAATAAATTATATACATATACTTATATATATGGAAATGTTTTTTGTAAAAGGAGAAAGAAAAAAGACAGAGAGAACAAAAAGCTCCTAATTACCAAAGTTAAAAAAAATTGATCAAGGAAATAAATGCTATATTAAATTATGACACAAAGAATAAAACAAATATCTTTGAGTATACTGATTTAAATGAGATACAGGAGAAATAAATAAGGTTGGAAAAAAGACCAAGTTTTCTTTACAGAGGAATCCCAACATGTAACTCAAATATTTATACATACATGTGTAATGAGCGAAAGAAATAAATATCACCATTAGAACACCACAGTAATAATTGTTGTGGGCAAGAACCACTAATGAATGCTAATAAAAATAAGCAAATTTTAAGAAGAAACATGATCTTTACATAGCTCAAAGACTGTACTTCAAATATTTATTAATTTCTGTGGTGGTTTTAACATATTTCCACAAATATTTTAATACTTTGCCTTAAAGCAAATGGAGCTAAATTTGGCCCCCTTAGTTATGAACTAAGTAGACTTGGTGACTCACTACTAGTGAGTAGAGAATGGAAATGAAAAAGTAGTAACTTCAATGTAAAGAGCTGCAGACACTGCCTGAACTAAGTGTTCAACGTAAACATCACTAACAAAAATGAAGGATCATATCATGTACTCGCTGATATGAGGCAATGAGAAAGGTATTACACCACACAATATTTCTTCCAAAAATGTACTATCCCAATTTGATAATGAGAAAATGAGACAAACTAACATGTGGGGACATTTTACAAAATAACTGAGCAGTATTCTTCAGAAAGTCAAGGTCATAAAATGAAGCAAAGACCAATAAACTGTTAGAAACCAACGTTAACTAAAAAGACATGATGACTAAATGAAATATGGAATCTTGTTTGATTCCTGGGACTGAAAAAAATATATTGGAAATCTGTCATTGGAACAACTGGTAAAATTTAATAACTTTTTAACTTTAGTTAGCAGTAGGCATATTATACATTGTATGTATATTGTAACGGTATGAATTTATTAATTTTCATAAATGTACCTTCATTATGTAAGATAGTAACACCAGGCAGCAGTGGATGTAGGTTATACAGGAACTCTCTGTGATGATGTCTTTTTATCTCTTTTGTAATTAAACAAATATTCAAAACAAGTTTTCAAAATAAGTTTAGTAATTTTCAAATGCAAAGTAAAATAAAGTTTTGTAATTTTACACACAAAGTAAAATAAAACTTATTGACAATGACTTTAAAAAACACAAGGATATTTGTTAAAACAAAAATTGTGTCTTATTCATCTTTGTAGTTTGGCACACTGTGATTTGGCACATAAAGAACAAAGTATGATAAAGGGAGCTACTAATTAATTAAATAAATATTTGAATGCTTAATAGCACTATTTTGTTTATAGCTATCATCAAAAAATTATTCTAAAGTGAATCAATAATTTGTTTTAACAGTAAGCTATACACTATCATGAAAATTTCTATACAAATAATTGTCAAAATCATCACCTCATGAGCTCAGTTTCACCTTGATCTAACATTGCATAGTAGGGGAGAGGTTGGCATGTACAAGATATAAAGGAAGTATATTTTCTACACCTCACTAAATCAAAACTTTGTGTAAGTTTTCTAAATTCTTTTTCTGCCCGTATAAGATCATTTTGTTGGCAAGGTGGTACAAGTGACATCTTTTGAAGCTAAGCAATGCTTTTATCTTATTGTGTATCTTTACTTGTGCATTGACTAAATCATGCATTAACTTTGAAAGGCAAAACATAGAAAAGAAAGAAAAAAAGACTACATCATCATCTTTCTTGTAAGAACATTTTATCAATGAAATTTCAAGGTCTTGTTCATGAAACCAATGTCTTCAGGAATAACTTGGGACATCACTAGATTCCACAGAAGTTCAAGGCTATTGATGAAAAAATTAATTTGAATTTAATAAGATAAAACAACAACAACAAAGAAAACTATTTTTATGGGCTCTTGAGAGATGCCATTTAAAATGACAATTTTTGGGGGGGCGCCTGGGTAGCTCAGTCAGTTAAGCGTCCAACTTAGACTCAGGTTATTATCTCATGGTTCGTGGGTTCAAGCCCCGCATCAGGCTCTGTGCTGACAGCTAGCTCAGAGCCTGGAGCCTGTCTTCAGATCCTGTGACTCCTTCTCCCTCCAATCTTCCCCGGCTTATGCTATCTCTCTCCCTCTCTCAAAAATAAATAAAAACATTAAAAAATAAGAAAAAATAAAATGATTATCTTTTTGACAATCAGCTGTCATATTTAACCATCCATTATGAGGTCAGCAATTTTATTCATTTCAAGGATATTCATTACTTCATATCAGAAAACTAAGAATTTTGTCTTTAAATTCATACCAAAATTAAAACCAATGCTTAGACATCACCAATATAATTTGCATAAAACTGCATATTTAGGAAACAGATTAATTTGTGTTCATTCTCTCTGTTTCCCATCTAAGATTGATACATTATGTCACTTGGCATTACATGAATGTCAGCTGTTGAATTTGCACAATATGCTTTTTTGCTCTTATCTGTACCTTTCTAGACATTTTCAAATTTCATATTATGAAAAAAATGTGTCTGATCAGGAAAACATAGAAATGTGTTTGAAATGAATAATCTTTGAATACTTTTAAAAAATGGCTAATATTTCACTCAACTCACATTCGTTTTTTTCTCACTGGATGTGTGTTTGACATGAAATACTTCAAACATTAAACACTCTAGCCATAGTGAATCTTCAAGACATAATGTGCCAACTAGGAATTTAATATAGATTTTCTATCTTACTTATAAATCCAAAATACTAAAATTTACAACAATCCATAAAGCAAATAAATAACACTTAATTTATCACCTGAAAATCTGTATTTCTGAATTAATTTTAGTTGTCATCTGTATTATCAAGAGTGTACTTATGATGAGATCATTAGTTGTATTTTGGATTAATGACTCTAATTTATGAACCTCTTTCTTTTTATAAAAGTCAGGTGCACTCAGAGTGCTAAGAAATAGAGTATTTGAAATTAAATAGAGTTGAATGTTGAGCTTTGTCATACAGGGTATTCAAGATGATGAATACGGTCAGGATCCTTAATCCAAAGCCATCATCACTGTCACTGGGCTACAGTAGATCTTGTTAAACATTAAACACATCAGGTACACAGCATTTTTACTGTCAAAATATCTTTGCCTCCAAATCGCTGTTCATCTCCTCTCATGACCTGGCTGGGCCATGGGTCAGCTAATACTTGCTGCTCCGCATACATGCTGTAAGATAGGATAGAAACAATGGAAAATGGGGAAAAAATCTTCCAGAGGATGGAACCAAGGGCCATCTGTCCAAACAGACAAAGGAGCATCTGTCCAATAACCAAAACAGGACTGAAGTAGGAAGCCCCCAATTCATTCCGTCTCCCACAATTGGATTTGCCCCTGAGCAGTGAACGTGTCTTCCACTCCTCACCCTTCACACGACTTTTTTCTGTGAATTGAGCTCAACCGTTCATTATTCACAGGCTGACTCAACCACTGGTAAATCCGTGCCCTGTCACAGTCACAGTTTACTTAAGCTCTCTGACACACAGTTTCAATATGTGAAAAATAGGTGTGATAAATATATAATTTTCCAGGTTGTAAAGTTCAGAGGAAAAGCAATGCATGTAAATGCTAAGCACAATATGTGACATGCAGTTTCAAAACGATACTTTTTATTATCTCTATTTTAAAAATAATATCCTTTGCTCTGTTGATTAAAACAATGTGCTCCTTACGAACCATTATCTTTTTAAAAACAATTACCCAGCCCAGGGCACCTTGATGTCTCAGTTGGTTTGAGTGTCTAACTTTTGATTTTGGCTCAAGCCATGATGTCACTGTTTGTGAGATTGAGTACTGACAGTGCAGAGTCAGCTGAAGATTCTAGCTCTCTCCCCTCTGCTCCTCCCTTGCATTCTCTCTCCCTTTCAATCTCTCTTTCTCAAAATAAATCAACATTAAAAACATTACTCAGCCCATTTGTCTTGTAGGTCAAAGACCTAGTAAAAAAGTGATTTTACAATTTAATTAAAAAACTAATGTTTATTTTTGAGAGAGAGAGAGAGAAACACACACAGAAACAGAAGCAGGCTCCGGGCTCTGAACGGTCACACCATCCCCATTCCCGCTATGTCCCAGAACTTCCGCTTCTGTGGTGCTAAGAAATATATATAATCCTTCTCTAACTCTTCTGTTTATGTTTATGTGCATTAATTCTAAACGAACATAAATTCTAAATGCATAATAAGAAGCTTCCATTGTTGAGTTGACTGGAATGAAAAATGCACAGTGCAACCTTGTTCAGTTTCCTGAATCCCCTCACGGTTCTGTTTAAAAGAACATGTGCATTTTATTCCACCTTCTTGCTCTCCACAAGGTATGTTTTTGCCTTCAGACATTTTAGGTGTTTTTGTTTTGGATCTATAACACCACACAAAAATTGCACTTACTTCTACCACTAAACACAGGATTCATCCTCTTTCATACATTTGCTTTCCCTCTCATTCTGTTTGTCTCCTCTCAACATCTACTTGTCATAAATAAGTTTTTTTCATTATTTTTATGCCTTTTGATACTATAACCCACATCCACTTAAAGTTAAAAGTGATAAATGTTCAGATTTTGGTGTTCTCAGTCAAAACAGGAGGGTTGTGAGCCTGAAAAAGAGAATTCCTTCTATTATTAAATACTTAATAAGGGTCTAGTAAATGCCTGTCTTTGTGGTTAGTGAGCAAAAACTGGTGTGGTCTTTTCCTTTTCATGGGGACTGTAGTCTGGTAGTATAAATAGATTGTGTGTCAAATATAACACAACTAATTCTGTTGATTCCTTCAACAAACACTGAATATTCACTATTTATTGGGCATATTCAAGATGTTGCAGATGCAGAAGTGACCAAGCACAAACGAAATTTACCTGTTGTCATTAAACTTGCACTTAATTATGATGTCCGCAAATCACCAAAATACATTAAATGTGTGGTGATAAGTCATGAGAAAAAGGAAGAAATTGAGATAAAATATGAAAGGTGCCAATTGGGGGTCTGACCTCATTAGAGCTTCTCTGGAAGTTTCTCCAATATGGTCACTATTGAGCTGGGGCACAAAGGAATAATTGGAATAATGTGGTAAAAGAGGAAAGAAGACTTCCAGGCAGGAGGGTCACATGTTAAATGTATTGTGGTCATATCAGAAGAACAAAACGTTCCTTGTGGTTGGAGGAGAAAGAAAAGTATGAAAATTCCATTATCTACTCATTCTGACTGTAAACACCTAAGCATTATGGCAGCGACTCTACTCATTTTCCTGCTCTATGTTGCTGCGCATCGACCTGATTGATACAGACCTCTTTCTTCACTGTCCTTTCATCACTAACATGAATAACAAAGTTGACATTGAATGTCTAAGAAGTTCAGCTGCTCTATTTCAATTGCTCTTACAATTCTGTTTTCTACATTGTAAAGAGGCCAGGCTCTAGAGTTAGACTAGGTGTGGTGTCTCGGTGGAATATTTATTAGCCATGTGACTTGGACAAATGAGTTTCAGAGGTTCATTTTATTCGCCTATAAATGGAAAGCAATAATGCTATCCATTACGTAGTGTTGTGATATTAATATGACAGTGTCGTGTGAGATGATACATTTAGTACAATTCTGGGATCATAATCAAGCATTCAAAGATTTGTGACTTTTAATGAAAATAATAATAGGGATAATCCCTTACTGCAATAGAATCAATGTGACATATGGACTTCAGGTGATCTAACTTTCATAAACAACTTACATTCTCTGTCACTCCTTGAATTACAGACAAGGATGTGAGAGGTTTTATTGGCTTAGTAGATAAAACATAAGTCTTTCAGATATATTATTGCCTGGAATATTATCTCATTTGTGGCTGTTTCTTGACTCCAAAATATCTCTCTATTTCTTCCTGGCATAAAAATCGCTCACTAATGAAAACAATGCTCTCTTATTTATCAGTGCCTACAGTAGGGAAAAGGAGAGAGTCTCCTTTCAGGTTTCAGGACTGCTAGGGAGATTACTAAAGCCTTTTTTCCCCCCAATTTTCTTTGTAGTGGTTTTGTTCCATCCTTCACAATGAAGATTCCTGCATAATTGACATTCAGATTAATATATTCCTACATGAGTGAAAGTACATACAATGCTCAAATTTTATTTAGTGGAGTATCATCACAGCCCCAAACGGAAGTGACCAAATAAATAAATAAATAAATATGGATTATGAGTTATTCTTAGGAACAAAATTAGGAACTTTCTGTGGCCATAATGACAGAGATTTCTACTATTACATTTTAATAGGTCAACCATTTTAAATTTAAACGGTACATATAAATGAGCTGTTGGCAAAACTGTCCCATCATTTTGGTGAGAAAAGAAGGAAATACATCATGCACTATCACACTATTTCATAAAAGTATTTATTTGCTTTTTATGACATTCAGTTTAAACTTTATGCATGCACAGAATTCACATCTCTTTCTAGAAAAAAGAAGATATTCATTTTAAATGGCTAGTATAAATGTAAGGTCAGGCTGGCGCCAAATTAATCTGAGAGTTACTGGATCTATTATTTGAAAGTGGTGCTTGATATTTCTTACCTTAGCTGATGGAACTGGCTTCCCTTATGAGCTAAGAAATCTCTATCTAGTTACAATAATACCTCTAATTTACTGATCTTATTTTGAAGATGAATTTGATGTAAAATACACATAATTGGATTAAATGATTGAAACTATCTTGCTCCTTCTGAGAAAATAACCGTCTTAAGTAAATAACATCCCTTCTATAAGATTGAACAAAACATTACCGCCCTTTCCAATTATTTTGAGAATGTCGATTATAAAGTAAGAAGACTTTTTAAAAAAGCCCACTTTTGAATGTATATATCTGAATATATATTATTCCCTTTGAAATAGTTCATGAAAGATGCTCTATGATATTTTCCCATGATGCCACCTGGCTCAAAATAAATTTTGAACATGTTTTCACTTTGTTACCATAGTATATGATTACATGCAGAAACTAGAAATCTATGTTTTGTGGGATACTGTAATATGCTGACACAATCTAAAAACATTTAGAGTTTACAGTCAATAAATATTGATGAAAGAAACTGAAAAAGAAGGGTGAATAAAGCGAATTAGAAAGCAGATAACGTTATTTTTTCTTTTTAAATATTCATTTATGGTTTTATGTTTTTTATTAATTTTTGAGAGACAGAGACAGCACAACCAGGGGAGGGTCAGAGAGAGACGGAGACATAGAATCTGAAGCAGGCTTCAGGCTCTGAGCTAGCTGTCAACACAGAGCCCGACGTGGGCTCGAACCCATGAACCGTGAGATCATGACCTGAGCTGAAGCTGGACGCTTAACCAACGGAGCCACCCAGCTACCTCTAGATAGCAATATTTTAATAAAAATAGTATGTGACCTTAAAGCAAAAATAATATTTCCGTATGACTCAGTCATATTTGGAGAAAATATATTGAGAAATACTGATTTATTACTGCAGATATAATATAACTATGTATCAACTCAATATGATTACTACCAAAAACATGTTGAAATTATATTTGGATTTATTCTATAAATATAAACAAAGTTTACTCAGATTTACATATAGTGAGATGAAAGATTGACTATGGTTTTAATTTTAAAACGGTGGATTGAGCATATGTTGAAACCATCTCCTGTTTATTTCAGGTACACAAACATGATAGCCAATGCATGAAAGTAAGGAGGAAAAATTCCCAGGGTACAAATGCAAGGCATTTCTAACAGAGAAAAAAAAAAAGCAGCTGTGAAACCCAACCCCATTAAAAAGTTGAAATTCAGTGGCTTGAATTTAGAATTAATTCAGAGCCTTATAGGTGAATTAGAATTTGCTCAAACAGCTTGGATCAGGGGTCTGGAGGACTGTGCAAGGCTTTGCAGGACTGGAGAGCATATGTGTACACTCGGTAAAAGGCTGGGCGATGTATCTAGTTCTCAGCTCTGAAATTGGATACTAGAAACCCTGCATTGCCGTTAAAAGCCATTAAAAGAGACAAAAATAATATCCCTTGCCAAACTGAAGTTATCATAACAGTGTGGCATTACAACTGGAATAGACATATAAACTAAGAAACAGAATAGGAAAACCAGAAGTGATAACAGCAACAAAAGGCTCTCATTCATAGTAATTTGATGTGTCATCGGAAAGTGTTGTTAATCAGTTAGGAAATTAATATAATGATCCATAAAAGTTATTGGAAAAATGATTTATCCATATTAGGTTATAATGAAACTGGATTCTTACTTCATAGTCTACACAAGGATTTATAGCCATAAATATAAAAATATATATAAAATCTTTAGAAAATAATATATAAGAGTATCTTTATATCACTAGTGCAGGAAAATATTTCTTCTTTTAATTCTTTTTTTAAACATTTATTCATTTTTGAGAAACAGAGAGGGAGCATGAATGGGATAGGGGCAGAGAGAGAAGGAAACAGAGTCCGAAGCAGGCTCCAGGCTCTGAGCTGTCAGCACAGAGCTAGACATGGGGCTTGAAGTCACAAACCTCAAGATCATGACCTGAGCTAAGGTTAGATGCTTAAAGACAGAATCACCCTGAACTCCCAGGAAAAGATTTCTTAGATAAGGCATAAAAGCACAAATCATAGAGCAAAAGATGAGTGAATTAAGCTACATTATACAAAGAACAGAAGCTCTTAGTTCATTGATTTGTTCATCAAAAGATACCATAAAGTAAGTGAAAATGTACATGTAGTATATTTTTATAACATGCACATTTTAATAACACATAAAATCAAGATTGTTTAATATTTAGAATACATAATAAAAAATTAAGAGTTTTTAGGAAACAACTAACAACTCGAGACAAAAATTAACAAGAAACATGAACATGAAGAGGGATGTAAATAAATACAATTAGGACTGACTACACATTGATTAAAGAATGTCAGACTCAGTGAAGATTATGGAAATACTGATTAAAATGAAAGCGAAATATCTTTTCATATTTATCATATTAAAAAATAAAATAGTAAAATACCAAAAATTGGTGAAATTGTGGAGCAATTTCATATATGGGCGATTATAGACACTTTGCACAAAAAGCTAATTAATTTACTTTCTAGTAAAATGTGTGTAGTGTGTTTCCCACAACTGCAATAAAATCAGGAAATATACATACATGTACATTAGAATCTATACATATGAATGTCCTTATACAGCTGTTTATGTCAGAAAAATAATAGAACAACCCAAATCCTCACAAATAGTAGAATGGATAAATTGTGTTATTTTAACAAAAATGTACTTGTTAAACAGTGAATACAAAGGAAGTAAAGCTGTCTTCATATATGCATATAATAACATGGTGAATTTCAATATCACAATATTGAGTTAGAGAAAAATATCATAGCATAATTTATAATATATTTCCATCTATAAATTAAAAAACAGGACAAAAGGGAAATACTGTTTAAAGTTACATAAATATAGTAAATTTACAGAATTAAAGAATGGAAATGAGTTACCCATATTGAAGCCTATGATTACATCTGTGGGAGGTGGCACTCAGGAGTGTGACCAGTTAAGGAAACAGAAAATATAGGTAAAATATTAAGCCATACAGAGATGACAGTATTCTCCCTTGTCAATTGTATTCCATGACCCAGTGTGTGTTTCAGATCCTACTCCTCATTTTTGATGTATACATATAGTTACTGCAATCACTGTCGATACCCCTTAATAGATGTTCAAAAATACGTCTGCATTTTTTGAGCCAAACCTGAATTGATATTTAGTGTAAATTCGTTTGCAGAAAAAAATGAACTTCTATTTGTTCCCTTTTAGTACGATTATCCACCTGGGGGTAATTTGTCCAAACATTATTAGAAAAACCTCATTCTGAACTGTGTAGAAACGTTAAACAAAGGTTTATAATATATATAAAATAGGTACAAGGAAATTTTGTACATGAATATTAACACTTTGAATCTCCCAGGTATTTAATTAAAAGTCTTAAATAAAGGTTCTACTTAATTTTCTTTATATAAAATAAAGTAAGATGAACTGTTGCTTGGCAGATATACTAAAGGGCACTAGGTGGACCATTCATTAATGATCTGGGAGAAAGGGGAGAGAGATGGAGAGAGACAGACAGACAGACAGACATAGATAATATATAAAAGAATGAGGGGCGCCTGGGTGGCTCAGTCGGTTTAGCATCTGGTTTCGGCTCAGGTCATGATCTCACGGTTCGGGGGTTCGAGCCCCGCGTCAGGCTCTGTGCTGACAGCTCAGAGCCTAGAGCCTGCCTCAGATTCTGTGTCTCCCTCTCTCTCTGACCCTCCCCTGCTCGCGCTGCCTCTCTCTGTCTCTCAAAAATAAGTTTAAAAAAATCAGTAAAAGAATGAAACAGTCTGAAATTGCTTCTACAACCTCTCAAGAAAAATCATTGATCATATCTTCATCATCAACTAACATAAAATTAAGAGATTTTCTTGACTTATCTATCATTTTCTGATTATTTCATCTAGACTTTTTAAATGTTACACTTCTTTTATAAAAACCATTTTCTTTCTCTTCCTTCTATCATAGAAACCTTCCCACACTCATAAACTAAGGTTCAACCCAATTTCTACTATATTCACATGAATTTCAATAGCTACATGAAAACTAACCGTAATAAGTACACTAACCCAAATGACAAGACAAATGAAATACGTAATTTTCAGGAAAAAAATGAGCATGTGGAATTATTAGGAAATTAAGATATATAATATAAATAAAATCTTTACTGATTAGACAAAACCAATTAGTAAAGACAACATTAAACAAAAATACTTCTTTGACACACTTTTTTTTTGTTTCAATCAGTGCAAATCAGATGCAACAGATATTTTTTTTAAGTTTATTTAGTAATTTTTGAAAGAGAGAGAGAGAAACAGAGACAGAGACAGAGAGAGAATCCCACACAGGCTCCACAGTTATCACTGAAGAGCCCAGTGTGGAACTTGAACTCATGAACTGTGAGATCGTGACCTGAGTTGAAATCAAGAGTTGGACAGTTAACCGACGGAGCATTCCAGGTGCCCCTGATGCAACAGATTTCTTCATCAAGATTTTATATGTACGTACTTTAAATTTATTTCAATTACTCACATGGTATGCCTGTTATTACTTATCTGTATTAGTTGATTTTTTAAAAGTGATTTGAAGCAGAACAATTAAATGTGACAAATAGGAAGACAATCCACTCCATAAAAACATACGGTAAAATACTATTGTAAATTTCTAAAATTTTACAAAAAGTAAAGTCATCTTTCCTGTTTTCTCTGTATGTGTTCATGGTCTAGCAATACATAAATAGACACATTTTTATTTATTTTGGTTAAAACACTTAACATGAGATTCCTCCTCTTAAAGATCTAAATACCCAATAGCATGTTGTGAACTATAGGCACTATGTTTTACAGTGGATGTCTAGAACTCATTAATTTTGCATGAAATCTTATACCCACTGAAAAGCAACTGTCTGTTTCTCCCAGTCTCCTCCCTCTGGCATCTAGCCTTTTACTCCCTATTTCTATGAGTTTGACTAACTACATAAAAGGAAACCAGAATTAATGGAAATACATTTCAAAATTGAAAATTCCCAGCATCATGTATGTGTGCATGTACAATATTGTACCTCATCAAAAATAAAGGAAAAGTAAGATAAATAGCTTTAATATAAGTCTCAGAAAAAAAGTTGAGACCAAATATTAAAAACCTGACACAAACTTCACGTTGAACTTTGAAACCAAGAAGAAAATTCCCTCAAAGTCTGAAGGATATTCATTTTCAAACTAGAATTGAAACCCATCTGTACTCTCAATGAAAAGCAAGAGGAAAATTTTTACAAAATACTTTTTAGACATACAAGGACTGAGAAACGTCACTTCCAATGTGCCGGTTGTCAAGAACTTAGTGGAAAGTGAAATAAAACATGAAATCTAAAGCATGGGATCCAGAAGACCAAAGACATAAAGGAAGACATAAAGGCAGGAATCATACACATTTCTAAGATGACAGGGGACCATGAACTGTAGGATGTGGACAGAGTAGCATGCCTATAAAAATAGAGGCCAGAAAGGATTATGAGTCTTAAAAATATGCCTCAGAATTTTTTTTTAAAGAAAGAAAGAGAGGAAGGAAGGGGAAAAATAGAATAAAGGAACTGCTTTGTGTGTGTGTGTGTGTGTGTGTGTGTGTGTGTGTGTGTGTGTTTTAATGCTGTCAGAATCTTGGGAATTAATTAGTAGTAGGTTTAAAAATAGTAAGAAACATAGTTATACACTTGTACCATGGTGGGTGAAGGTATATACCACCATGCCACGTTTAGGGCATAAAGCAGGATTTACTGGGGAAACTTTCAAAAGCACAGCATGAGTGTAATGAGTATTTTGGTTTCAAAAACTCAACTCATTTGACAATGAAACATGAATTGATGAGGGCATAACTCAACATTCTGTGGATTATACTTCAGAACTAGGAACCTGCAGCCTGCTTTCCATCTTTTTTAAGGACAAACATAAGGGTGGTCTTGTAGATAGGAGAACCTGGTAATATTTGGCCAAGGGATTTATTTCTTTCCTAGGGCTAGAAATGTAGTATTTGTCCTTACTGACCTCCTGTCCACAAATCCAGAATGTTACATCTTTAGTTTTCTATTAAGGTATAAGTAGGGAAGTCATATGGTCTGTGTGAAGTCAGGAAAAGTATCTTAGGGTGCTGAGTTTTCCTTTATATACATTTAAGTAATCTTTTCTTTCTTAGTCCCATATGCAACCAATTTTAGAATACTTAGTACCTTCAATATACAGAAGTAAAACTCCCTCTAATCCTATCATAATAGGGGTACATGATATGCATAAGCCATTGCTAATGATATTGACCTTCATAACTTATCAAGGTAGTGTTTATCAAGTTTCTTAAGGGATAAGTTACTCTTACCTTTCCCAATACACTCTTTGGAAAACAGTCATGAAGTCTAGTTTACCCTCAAGAGAGAAGTGGTAAGAATTAAGCTCTACCTATTGAATAAGCAGTATTTACATATATTATTTAGAATTGAATAGGGAGCATTACATATATTATTTAGAATTCTTCTGTATTTCTCTTGAAATAAGAATGACACCTTTTATTTAAATATTTTATTTTATTTTTTGAAGTAATTTCTACACCCAACATTGGGCTTGAACGTATAACCCAAAGGCCCAGAGTAGTATGTTCTACTGACTGAACCAGCCAGGCACCCCAAGAAGGGCACTTCTGCTACCAGTTCTGTATGGTATCCTCATCAGATAGAACAATAATCATTTAGATGCAGGTTGGTGACGTAAACTGAACAAGACAATAAAAGTTCTAAGGGTTCAAAGTAGAATTTGAATGTAGTTCACATAGGAACTCCAGAACCTAGATTCTTGATCATCACTATTATCATTTTCATGATCTTCTATAGGTGAAATTATAAAAATAAATTTGAGGAATTGCTCTTAAATATACTAGGCACCTGCTAGTAGCAATAATACATAAACAAATGTGATCTATTTTTCAAGAAAAATATTACTGTAAACATTATGTATTTATGATAATTTCTATTTACTGTTAAGAGCAGGAAAGATGGTTTTACTTAGACTCTCTTTTAAAATTATCTATAGGATAATGTTCACTCAAAGGATACTAAAATTTTTTCTTTGCTTCAGGTAAGCAAATGTGTCCAAGTATGTTAAAATGAAGTTGCTATTTATAACCTTACTTATAAAAGTAAAGGTTTATTGCACTTTTGTTCTTCTTGCTTTATTGGACTTTATTATTATTCCTCTTGAGATCCATGACCTCAAACTATATAATTTAAAAATAAACGGGTTTACAGTATTACTTTTCTTTACTATACACAGTAATATGCTGGCAAAATAAATATTTGCATGATTGTAAATTTATAACTATTCCTTACTAATAGTTAAGAATTATAGAATAGCAAAAAACTAAAATATTAGTCTATAATCCATCACTCAGCATTATACATATATATGTATGCACAATATTTGTAAATGTATATATGTAACATATGTATGTGTTTGTTCATGTGTATTGATATTTATAATATGTATGTATGTTTATACACATAAATACCCACCTAAAAATTGGATTTACATAATAGTTTGTAATAAACGTTTTTATGTTGACATATATGTTTATATAAAGGATTGAAACTTAAAAATAATAAAGAATATAAACACTATTTCTTAAATAAAACTACAATAGAAGTAACAAACACATTTTTTGTTCTAGGGCTTGTTTTAAAGTCTTTACAAATGGAATTACATTAATGCTTAATACTACATTAGTGAGAGAAATACTACATTCCAGCAAAATACCAATTATTTGCCAGAATAAGATAAATATATTGAGAAAATATATAAGCACAAAGAATTTTAGGGAAAAGTCAAAAAAAACTAACAACAATAAATGAGACAGACCTGAATAACAAAGAAGGGAAAACACTCAGAATAGATAATGATACTATGCTTAGGAATACATAATGTAAGCACTAAATATGATTCTTTATGCAAAAGAATATTCTTTAAGAAAAAAATCTAAATTGTAGAAAATTACTGTTCTTAATTAAGAAAATTATGGGAGAAAAGATTACATTGGGAAAAATTATCTAATTTTATTTGGAATGAAAGTGGAAAAATAGGTAAAATGCAGGAGTTGGTGGTAATACATTTGGTTTTCACACATTGACAGAGAAATGGATGTTTGATTATGAACACAGCAAAACAGAAGCTAATAATATTAAACAAATATTAAAAGCAGTAGAAAATAAAGTTGTACTCGCTGATTGATAAAGGAAAAAATTGAATAAATAGCAACTTGATAAAAGCAGAAAAATATTGGATAAAACTTAAAAGATAAACCAGAAAGTAGAAGTTATCATAAAAGAATCATGTATCTAGAACAGAAAAGAGTATATAAATAGAAATATTTCCAAATCTTATTGACAAATACCATTTAAGATAGATATAGATATACATTCCTAAAATATGGAATAGAATTTTTTCTATTTTAGCCTATGATCATATTCTGGGTAAAAGGAAAACTAAAATAAGTGTTTTAAAAGTAAGGATTGGGGTGCCTGGATGGCTCCTTGGTTGTGTCTGACTCTTGATTTAGTCTCAGGTCATGATCTCACAGTTCTTGAGATGGAGCCCTGGGTCAGGCTCTGTGCTGACAGTGCAGAGCCTGCTTGGGATTCTCACATCCCCTCTCCTTGTCCCTTCCCTGCTCATTCACTCTCTCCCTCTCTTTAAATTAAAAGTAAACAAACAAACATTAAAAAAATAAAAAGTAGAGATTAAAAAGAAGAACAAACAAACAAACAAACACTACAGGTCAATATCCGTGATGAAAATAGATTAAAAAATCCTCAACAAAATATTAGCAAATCACATTCAATAACACACTAAAATGATCATTCACCATAATCAAATTAGATTTATTCCAGGGTTGTGAGGATGTTTCAACATTCACAAATCAGTCAATGTGATGCACCACATTAACAAAACAAAGGGTGATCATCTCACTAGATATTGGAAAAGCATTTGACAAAGTTCAAAATTTAAAACTCCAGGGGCACCTGGGTGCCTTGGTCGGCTAAGCACCCAACTTCAGCTCAGGTCATGATCTCACAGTTTGTGAGTTCAAGCCCCACACCAGGCTTTGTGCTGATACCTCAGAGCCTGGAGCCCACTTCGGATTCTGTGTCTCCCTCTCGCTCTGCCCCTCCCTGGTTCATACTCTGTCTTTCTCTCCTTCAAAAATAAATAAACATTTTTTAAAAAAATTAAAAATCCATTATTGATAAAAACTCTCAACAAAATGGGCTTAGAGGGAACATACCTCAACATAATAGAAGCCACATATAATAAATCCACAGGTAACATCACTCTCAATGTTGGAAGATTGAGAGCTTTCCCTCTAAGATCAGGAATAAGACAAGAATGTCTCTTGCCACAGTTATTTGACATAATACTAGAAGTCCTACCCACAGCAATCAGACAACAAAAATAAATAAATGGTATCTACATTGGTGAGGAAGAAGTTAAACTGACTATTTTGAGATGACATGATACTATACATAGAGACCCTAAACACTCCACCAAAAAAATTTAGAAGTAATAAATGAATTCAGTAAAGTTGCAGGGCACAAAAAATTCCCCAGAAATTGGTTGTCTTTTTCTATATTAATAATGAAGTATCAGAAAGAGAAATTAAGAAAACAATCCCATTTAAAATTGCATCAAAAACCCAAACCAAACCAAAAAACCCAATCCTAAAACCCAGGAATAAACTTGACAAAGTAGGTTAAAGACCTGTACTCTGAAGGGGCGCCTGGCTGGCCCAGTTGGTTAGGATGAAAGTATCAGTCAAAACCTACAATGAAATGAAAAACAAAACAAAACTGAATCCATTACTGATCATTGTAAGGGAGACATACGGTGGTCAGGCACAGTCTGGCTGAGAAGATGTCTGCTCATTTCATAGAAGGTATTTGGGGAGAACTGAATGGTGGACTCTCAGAGGTGTGAGTGGATTGACACTATCTATAGAAAGCTGGTTATTCCAATGAGATTGTCATTGATTAGGTGTCACTCAGAGTGTTTGGAGTGAGTCCGTCCTTGATTGGCTGGTTTTCAGAAGAGAGGACTGACATTGATTGCTTACAGAACTGAAGAGTTCTGGTTCTAGTGACTACTTGTTTCTATGACTACAGACCAATGAATCTTCCACTGTGTTTGAACTCTCATTGAACCCCAATCTTCACTATTGTAGTTAATTTTCATTGAAAATAAAGTTTCATCTGTGGAGATCTGGCTTTCAGTTTTGCATGTTAATAAATATAGATTTTATCTGTTTTCATCTTTGAGTGGTTTTATCAATCACCTGTTCGGGCCATCAAAATGTTTCAGTATTTTTGACCCTAGATGGCAGGCATCAAACAATAGCAAAATACACAAGAATTATATAACGGGTCTTCAACAAAATTATAAAATGGATAAAAACACTTTGGAATAATGATACAAATTTCCCCAGACATAAACAATGATTTCCTGAGCCTACTTGTAGGGAATACTTCACTGGTAGTTTCAACCCTAAATCAGCATGAACTGTTAACAATTGCAGAGATTCCTCCGAGTTTATCCAAAATAAGATCTAAGACCATTTGTTTTCTATAATACGGGAAGGTTAAGACTACTTCAGGTTTCTTTCATCATCTGTTCTACTTACTGTGTCAGTCAATGTTGTGAGAGAATTTCAGGCTAAAACTGACCTGGATAATATAAAATGGAAAATATCCTCAAAACAAAACTTCGGGATTGAGAGACTGATTTTTAAAAAATGTCTGATTTACAGAAAGCTAGTAATATTGAAATTTTCTTAAATAATAGGGACTTGGTCAAGGGCTACCTCATACCAATCTTAGGAAATGCTTGCTTATGCTTTCCAGAGACATGAACAAGAAACAACCGAGTTCAGGTTCATCTCACAAAATAAGTAGTTTGAGCTTTATTTGTATGGCTGGAATGGCTTTGCTACTCAGTTTTCAAAGCTAATCTCATTGGATTTTTATTTTAACAAACTCTAACTGTCCCTTTCTTACAGCCTACCCCAAACCCTCCACAGACTCGCCTAAAACATGATACAGTTTGTGTGTTCCAAATTGCAATTCCTCTGCTGATCCCAAATAAATTCATCTTTGTGCCAATGTTGAACTTGCTTGGTTTACCTATTTTTTTTAGTAAACAATGTGAAGAGGAAACACACTGATAACAGCTTCAAATTGTTTAATTTTGATGGGATTGCTTTTCACTGGAGTTTTTTCCAGAAAAGTTTTTACTCTTGGAGTCTAAGAAAGTTTTGCTGAATTGTCCCTTTTGAATAGCCTCACAGAGCAATTAAATAGAGATAAACTGAAGAGCCAGGTCCCAAAATAGGGTAAATATATAAGAGATATACAAAAGATTAAAGAACCTTGATGGAACTGTAAGTATAATTTCATAGTGAATTCTGTACGTATTCTGAAGGTTAAGTTCTTATTTTTCAAATACTCATATTATTTCAAGGTTATTAAGTTCTGAAATATTTGACAAAACAAGCACAAATTAGGTTTAATGTCCCTAATTTCGACATACGAATTTTGGGGGGACACAAACATTCAGCCCATAGTATATAGGTATGCCTGCTCATTGCTCATTTTTTAAAGAATAGGAAATGAGAACTTGAAAAGTAAAACAGTAAAACTTTATGTTCATTAATTCTGTCAGTTTATTTAACTATATACATATAGTTACACACACACATCACTATAGTTTGGCCTTACGTACATGTGCCCATGTCAGAATTAGGTGGAAGAAGGTAGCGAGTTGAGAAAAAAACTCAACAACCACAAAGAGTATAGAAATTATAAAATACAAAGATCCTCATGGAAAATAGACCTCGGAAAATTTGAATGAATATTTTCAGTGTACTTTAACGAAAATATGTTTGAACATCTTTGAAAGACAATTGTGACTTATCCTCATTGAGAAGGTGGGAGGCTACACTCTAGGCCAGGAGACTACATACTAGCGCATAAAGCACCAAATGATGATACATCCCAGGGATCACACTCACTATGTGATATTGTTATAGTGAAGGGTGCATTTGTAGGAATATTGAAAGATACTGTAAAGAGAACTATTTTGAAACCTGATAAATGCAATAGTGAACACGAAAAAAATATTGTCTCCTATACAAAGATTGGTTGAATGAGGCATTGGCAAGGTCAAATAGTCATTAACACTAATCTGACTGAATATCTCAGCTTCTTTTTTTCACAGTGTCTTTCAGTAAGTATATTACTTTAAACTCCTAAGAAAAAAGTGAATTCTTAAGTTGCATTTATTTTTTTATAGCTAAGGAAAATATCCTAGAAAAAAATTCTTAATGTAAAGTATCTTCCGTATCGTTTTGTAAATAATAGTTTAAATATCATATCTAATCACATTCGCTTTGAGTTTGTTGTGTTAATGTGTATTAATTAAGTCATAATTTGATTTTCTAAAAACTAATCTTTTGATGAAAATGCCATTAGCAGAGGCTAATGATGAATTTATATATGAAGTGAACCATTGCATAGCTCATTAAAATTAAATAGTATGGAGTTAAATAAACTGACAGAGAAAATTAATGAACATAAAGTTTTGCTTTTCAAGTTATTATTTTGAAGGTTAAGTTCTTATTTTTCAAATACTCACATTATTTCAAGTTTATTAAATTTTGAAATATTTGACAAAACAAGCATAAATTAGGTTTAATGTCCTTAATTTCAACATATGAATGGGGGGGACAGGTATACTTTGGCTCATTGCTCTATTTTAAAGAATAGGAAATGAATCCAGTATAAAGTTTTCATTTTAAATTTTACTTACTTTATTTTTTATATATATAGAGAGAGTGAGTGGAGGAGAGGGGAAGAGAGGGAGAAAGAGAATCTTTTTTTAAAGGTTTTTTTACGTTTATTTATTTTGAAAGAGAAAAAGAGCACAAACATGCAGGGGAAGGGAGAGAGGAAGAGAGAGAATCCCAACAGATTCTGTACTGTCAGTGTGGATTCTGATGAAGGGCTTGAACTCACCAACCATGGGATCCTGACCTAAACCCAAGCCAAGAGCCGGATGCTTAACCAACTGAGCCACCCAGGTATCCCTAGAGAGAAAATCTTAAGCAGGATCCATGCTCAGTGCAGAGTCTGGGATCCTATGAACCTGGGATCATGACCTGAACGAAAATCAGAAGTTGGCACTCAATGACTAAGCCACCCAGGTGCCCCGATTTTTTAAACCTCAAATGGAAATGTATTATTTTTCAAATTCTGATTATGTATTTAAAAATTAAAATGCTTCATTTATAAGTCTAATGTATAAAAAATTGATACTCTGCTTTCAACAGTTGTCATTTTCACTGTTCATGAAGAAATGTTTTTTAATGATTGATAAATTATATCTTTAATGCTGTCATCTTAGAAACATAGAAAGAAGATAGTTTTAAGTGTTTTCCCTATTGTTTAGAGTACTTTAGTGATTAAATACTTTTGTACCTTTACTGACTATATAAATTGTCCTTTGTCTCATTAGTACATCTTTTAACTGTTTATTGTGTGTCACTTTCTCTCCCATTTACATGCCCCAAGTTCTGTTTCACAAAAGGGTCAATAAGGTTTAAACAGGGAACTTAAATTTAAAGGCCAAGCAGAGATAATAAATGAGTGAAGCAGACCAAGTTTGTTTGATCTTTCATTCATTAATTCATTCCCAGACAATTAATTTTCCATTTATCAAACATTAATTTAGTAGTTCCTATGTGCCAACCCCCTTCTAAGTTATTAGGATATAGCGCTAAGCAAAATAAAGGTCCTTAGCCCATACTTCCTAATTCCACAGGGAAAACCAGACAATAAAAATAAATGTAATAAATAATAGCAGGCTTAGAAGATGAAATGATTGACTTGAAGTGTAAGAGCAGCCCCATAAATGTAGTGCAGGAGTGAAAAGTGCTTAAATTAGTGTTAGGGGGAAAAAAAATCAATGCTATGTTCTGCCTGTTTGATGCCCTGTTAAGTGCAAGCTAGTGTGACAAATTTCTGTTTTTCCAAGCTGTCATAAAGGCTGATTTTAATGTGAAAGGTCTTATTTTATATTCAATATTTAACAGCATGGCTGCACATTGTTCAGCTCTTATAAAACATATCTGTGTGTCTCATTTGGTCCACAAGACTAGGTCTAAAGTCTGGCCCCAGTTATTTCACACTAGTATTCGTTATTGCTGAGATTTTTACACTTAGCTTTCTCTTCTTGTCAGGAGCCATCCTACTGCTTAGGTCACTTCTTGAGTTGGTCTTATGCCACATCTTAATTCTGGCTGAAAAATCTGTGATGGGTATTCTTTGATAATTTGAATGCTTTCTGAGATAAATTGTATAATACTGCTGTAAATTAGAATTTAAAAAGCTTGACCACACACTTGAAAATAATATATCAGAAGTTAATGAGTTGGGGTGCCTGGGTGCCTCAGTTGGTTAAGAGACTGGCTCTTGGTTTGGGCTCAGCTCATGATCTCATGGTTCATGGGTTCGAGTCCTGCACTGAGCGCTGTGTGGGCAACATGGAGCTTGCTTGAGATTCTCTGTCTCTGCACCTCACACAATTGTGTGCATGTGCTTGCTCTCTCTCTCTCTCAAAAATAAATAAATTTAAGAAAGAAGTTAATAAGGCTGCTATTTTTTAGCAGGCCTATGAAATTTTTTTAAAAAAAATTCTAGCACAATTTATTCAAATGTTACTTCCATGAATATTACAATTATTCTGACTAAAGAAGATAACAAAGTTTATAGTATAAGCTAGACTCTGCCACAAAAAGGAGTCACTTAAAACACAGATTTATAGTTTAACTTGTGTTTGTACTCAATTATAACTGAAAAAGAATCTAAAGATATAACGTTTTATACGTATGTTACCACAAATATATGTATAAAATTATGAACATTATTTCAGTGTCAGTTCAAGTCCCCACCTCGAACCTGTACACACTTCTTATGGCTTTTTCATCCTTCTCCCCCATATAGCTCTTCTAGATTAGATACAGGAAAACAGCACAATCAGAGTTGGCGAGGCTGCACTAGGAAAATGAGAATTTATACTTGAAATTTTGGTTAGGCAAAGCTGTAAAATTGTGAAATCTAAATTATTTAGCCAGATTTTTTGAAACTACCAATAGAAAAAATGTTCTCTGGTAACTAAAATTTTACATATTAAATAAAACTCCTCTATAAAACAAGGATTTGGATTTAGTATATACTTGCTAACTTCCTTAATTGATATTGTATGAGCTCTAATTTATTTTTCATGGCATGAGGTTATTTGAGTTTTGTTTTGCCTAACTTATCTTAGGAAACACATTTTTCTGCATATAAAACCATTACTAGAAACGTTAATTTTCATTTCCAAAAATCCCCACTGTCAGGTGGTTGGCTATAAATAATTTTTCCTTTAGAGAAAATGAGTAGAAAGTGTATGTGTTAGTAGACATGATTTTGGAATGTTCCTGCTGTAAGTAATTTAGTGTTACTTTTGCTTCCAATTCATATTCTGAAACTTTACCACAAGCTTTGATTCATTGATAATGTAATTGACAAATTTTGATTATGGTTTTTGTTTATTTTTACATATTATTTATTGTTGAGTGAGAGAGACATAGAGTGTGAACAAGGAGGGGCAGTGAGAGAGCAGGAGACAGAATCTAAAATAGGCTGCAGGCTCTGAGCTGTCAGCCCAGAACCTGATGCAGGGTTTGAACTCAGGAAAGGTGGGGAGATCATGATTGGATGCTTAACTGAGCCAGGCGCCCTGATCATGTTTTTTACTTAAAAACATTTTCAGCATGATTATAATATAAAAGATGGGAATTGAAATAATTATCATACAAAAAATAAGAGGAAATATATTTTACCATATAACTTTTAAAAAGTTTATTTATTTAAGTTCAAGTTAGTTAACATACAGTGTAGTATTGGTTTCCAGAGTAGAACCCAGTGCATCATCACTTACATGTGACACTCAGTGCCCATCACCCCCCCATTTCCCCACCCACCAGTTTTTCTGTCTGAGTCTCTTATGGTTTGCCTCTCTCTGTTTTTATCTTTTTTCCTTCCCTTCCCTTACATTCATCTATTCTGTTTCTTAAACTCCACATATGAAATCATAAGGTATTTTCCCATAACATTTCAATTAACATAATTGACTCAAGTTCCACCCACATTGCTGCAGATTGCAAGACACACACCGTATCTTCTTTACCCACTCATCAGTTAATGGACAATGGGGCTCTTTCCATAATTTGGCTGTTGTTGAAAGTGCTGCTATAAACATTGGGGTGCATGCACCCCTCTGAATTAGCATATTAGCATTTTTGTATCCTTTGGTTAAATACCTAGTAGTTCTATTTAAAATTTTTTTTGTAGAACCTCCATACTGTTTTCCAGAGTGGTTGCACCAATTTTCATTCTGACCAGTAGTGCAAAAGTGTTCCCTTTTCTCCACATCCTCGCCAACATTTTCCTGAGTTGTTCATTTTAGCCACTCTGACAGGTATGAGTTAGTATCTCATTGTGCTTTTGATCTGTTTTTCCCTGATGATGAGTGACATTGAGCATCTCTTCATGTATCTGTTAGCCATCTGGATGTCTTCTTTGGAAAAATGTCTATTCATGTCTTTTGCCCATTTCTTCACTGAATTATTTGTTTTTTGGGGTGTTGAGTTTAATAAGTTCCTTATAGATTTTTGATACTAACCCTTTATCTGTATGTCACTAGCAAACATCTCCCTCATTCCATTGGTTGCCTTTTAGTTGTGCTGATTGTCTCCTTTGCTGTGCAGAAGCCTTTCATCTTGATGAGGTCGCCATAGTTGAGTTGAGTTTTAACTTTCCTTGCTTCCAGAGACATGTCTAGTAAGAAGTTGCTCCAGATGAAGTCAAAGAGGTTTTTTCCTGTTTTCTCCTCTAGGCTTTTGATGGTTTCCTGTCTCACATTCAGGTCTCTCATCCATTTTGGGTTTATTTTTATGTATGGGGTAAGAAAGTGGTCCAGTTTCATTCTTTTGTATGTTGGTGTCCAGTTTTCCCAGCACCATTTGCTGAAAAGACATATAACTCTTGTCAAGTTATTTTAAATAAATTAGTTTTCCTGGAAAAAAATCTATTTTTATATAGTCAATATTTGTCAAGCTATTTCAGTTTCAAACAACTCGCCTTCTCACCTCCCCCAAACACACATATAGAAAGAAAAATCTGATTGTCTGGATATAGAAACAGATCACCCATGGATTTATGGAGGCCATAAAATATCTGGCAAATATCTGTAGACTCTACATCTCCTAACAAATAACCTGGCATTTGTATTGAGGATTACTGGGATTAGACGTATTCTTGATGATAGGATAAACTTTTTCAGGAAGTAGAAAAAATTAGGTGAAGCATTTTGTAGAAGCTGAAAGAATAAATACATTGGTTATCTGAGGGATAGGAATTTTAGAATTAGGATCCTGAAGGATCTCTGGGTCTGTGTGTTTAAAAGGAGGTATAAATATTCTAGGGTAGACAAAAAGGTACCAAGAAGACCTTATAAAAAAGGTCTTGTAATTTATAAATACTTATTTGCATTTTATTACAAATTCCTCGTCTACCATTTTTATTTCAGATAAAGTATACATGGACAAACGTTTATTTAGCGAGGTAGCCAATCACTCACTAATGCCTTTTTTGTCATTCATCTCATGGCCTCTAACCTGATGTTTTTTTTCATGTGTATTCCTCAGATAGGCATATGGTGAAATATTGCATAACTTTCTTTTCCTCTTCACAAATCTCTTCCTTTCACTGTATCTGGGTATATAGGACTATGGGGTTCCTAGTCTTTTCTTTTAATGGCCTTGTTCTCCTACCACCAGTTTCTAGCAGATGAGCAGTCTTATATCAGTCTGGCTCTTTTTTCTTTGTGAATTCCATTTCCCTTTTGTCTGAAATAGCATTTTTTCCCTAAGTATTCAGTCATCTTACTAGGCTATGGTTATGTAGGTGTGTTTTATAGTCAATCCTAATAAGAATTTAATGAGCAATATATTAGCCCTTAAAATACGGACTTTCGCTTTAAAAAGTTGTGCATAGCTATAACGTTGCCCTCTCTCACCATTCAGAATCCTCAAACAGAGCCTCACAGATGGTGTCCCCTGCTGTTGTACAATAGAGTGGCCCTGTCTCCATCTGTTCTATTTTTGCCTTTTGAGATACCTCTGATTTTCATGTCAGATTCCCTGAATCAATCCACAGATCTCTTTAGGTTTTCTTAATGGGGTATTTACCCTCCAATTTTTGCTTTTGTGTTTTGAAACACCTCTTGCATAAGGTGTTTTTCAAGACATAGCAGTAATTTTCATCTTCAATTAACTTGATGAAAGCTTTTCAAAAAATGTGTTAATTTTGTAACATTGTTTTCATCTTGCATCTGAAACTTAATAAGTGTTTCACACACCGATATATGTGTATGTAAAAACACACACAAAACACATATACATATGTATCTAGTCACACATTTGTTTCATAAGAGTCTTTCTTATCTTTAGAATTTTATCTGATATTCACACCTCTGACTGTTGGGGTCCCTAGATGTGCTGTTCATTATTTTGCTAGACTGGGATTTATTCCTTATGATATCGTTAGTTCCCTCTTGAAGTACACGGAGGAAAGTTCTCTGGTCCCACGTTGTCTAAGCCTCTCTCAGCCTCAGCGGTGAAGGAGCTTCTGATACCTCTTTGTCTACTTGTCCTCTCCATGGACGTCAGCGACGTGGTTTTTCTCACATAGCCAACGTGCACTTTCTTCTTCAAGTGGTTTTTGTGTCTGTTCAAAACCAAGCTTTTTCCAGGGGGCATGAATCTGGGCCTGGGGTTTCTTTTTCATTAAGAACATAAAACATTCAGTGCAAACTGTATTTTCTCACTTTCTCTTGGAAACTGGGGATGAACCTGTCTGAATCCCAAATCTGGTGTCTGTTTGTCTCAAATTAGGTGAGTGAGAGTTACAAGTAGAGGAGAGACAAAAATAATTGACACCAAAAATCTCTTTGTTTTCGAATGACATTTAACATATATTGTCAGTGAAAATATGTATATATATTTTGAGTATATCAACATGGAAGTGAAAACTATAGGTTGAGCATCACTACCATCCTCCTCCAAAAAAAATTAGGATTACAAATTATGAGTCATTTGGCAGATAAATATTTGTTTCCAAAATAAATAAACATATTAAATAAATAAGGAAGGAATTACTTTAGATGATGCTCTTGATCTTCTGGGATATGGGAAATTGTCTATTAGTATTATTAAGGATTGTTATGACAGAGGTACAGAAAGCCACTCACTTGATATTCTTAAACAACAGATTTGTGACACAATTCTTGTGGAATTCTTACATATGTGTTTGTATCCATACGTAAGTATAAAAGTAAACATATGTCCTCAGACTGAATAAATTTACATTCCTATGTTTCAATTTCATGAGGTCAAACTGTTTCTATATCCTTAACTATGCAGAAGAGATAGATTGACCAAAAGGGAGATAATTACTACAATATTTGAAAATAATATTATAGACTTGTGATATTTTATTATTTATTATAATTACTTAATATCTATTCAACTATGCTTTTATATATTCTATTACTTATTTTATTACATATTTAAGATGTTTATTATTTATTTACTACCAATCCTTGACATAATGCCTTTTACATTATATATATGTGACAGTAAATATCTGTTATATGACCAACCACTCTGGTAGAAACTTGAAATGTTTATTTTTCACACAAATAAGAATTATCAGATTTCTTTCTATATAAATGCTTTTTATAAATGCTGAGTCATCAGCTTTTAGCAGATGCTTGAGTGCAGTAATATTTTAAGATCTACTTTTGTCATGAAGTATCTTATATGTTTCTAGTGGTCATCTTGCTTTGTTTTGCGTTCTTGGATATGAAACATATCTTTATAAATAATTAATTTAAAAAACTTTAGGGACATAAAGTGTCACACCGACTTTATCTTAAAAGATGAAATTGTATAGTAGCATCTTTTCCATAAATATGTTCTGGCATACAAAGCAAAAATGTGACTTTCAGTAACATGTGAGAATATTAGGCGTGATCACACATTAATTTTTTGTGCAATTTTAGCTAATAGCTAAGTGTAAATATAATTTTCATGTTTCCTATAAATAAAAATTAGTTACAAAACTTTACAAATATTGGGGCACCTGGGTGGCTCAGTCAGTTAAGCGTCTGACTTCAGCTCAAGTCATGATCTCATGGTTTGTGAGTTTAAGCCCCACGTCAGGATCAGAGCACTGACAATTTGGAACCTTAGGCCTGCTTCAGATTCTGTGTCTCCTTCTCTCTCTGCCCCTTTTCTGTTCATGCGCTGTCTCTGTGTCTCTGTCTTTCTCTCTCTAAAAAATGAATAAACATTAAGCAATTTTAAAAATAAAAAATAAAACTATGAACGCCATCTGTTGTTTGCAAAACTTTTTACTTTTATCAATATTAGGCTATTTATTTGGCAAATAAAAACTTTATTTTTTAAGTTTATTTATTTATTTTGAGAGAACGAGAGCAAGAGCAAGCAGGAGGGATAAAGAGATGGCAAAAGAGAAAATTCCAAGCACCTCTGTACTATCAGTACAGAGCCCCACATGGGGCTCAAACTCACAAATCGCAAGATTATGACCTGAGCAGAAACCAAGAGTCAGATGCTTAACCAACTAGGCCACCAAGGGGCCCCTAAAATATTAAAAACAAAAATACAAAAAGTTTTTTCTTTTCACACAAAGTGTCTGATACATCATATGTGTGTTTTTAAGTCTTTCTAAATTGTTCAGCAGATGACCATGCAACAATTCAATGCTGTTTAACTTCACAAAAGTATATGGAAGCTGAGTCTCTTACCTGTCCATTTCTCCAAGAATAGGAAATAGTTTATTCTAGTAAATCTAAGCATTTTCCATTTTAAATTTGTGTGCATGTGAGTGCTCTGTGTTTACTCTTTACCAATGTAGGAATAGTCACCTTAGAATAAGGTTGGTTATAGATGAATCTGCCATATTGTATAAGAATCAAAGAACAAATGGGGAGTTGTATGTTCATCTGATACTATAGCTCTCATATTTACTCCCACAGTAACTCTGATTACCTTAAGTCTACTGATCCTCAACCCTTACAAGTTGTATATACAAATATTTAAAAGTCAGGTTACAGCATATAAAAATGTTTGGGTGTAATATGTGTTGGGGTTTTTCAAGTAAAATCAAATTGACTTAAATGAAAAGAGAACTGAGGAAAAAATGAATTAAATAAAGATTCTTAAAAAAAATGATTCGTGGGCATGTGAGTTTGAGCCTGATTTTGGCATAGAGAATACTTTAAAAAAATATTGGGGCAGTGTGGGTTAAAAATAAATGAACTTATATTTTATCTGTATATATGTTAAAGTGAGTAGGTGTATATATATGTATATATATATATGCATATATATGTATCAGATATGAATGGAAAAAAGATACAAAATATCACTTCTCCATAGGTAGAAATTTGAAGAGGTCAGCCAGAAACTACTTTTGGTGGATTGCTGGTGAAATGAAAGGAAAGCTGGAATGTCTTGGGAGAGAAAGAGAAGTTATTTAAAAAAAGCCCTAGTTAGAAACTTAGAACTGAAAAATACCAAAATTAGAAATTCCTTCATGAGCACAGTAACTGAAGGGAGGTGATAGAGAGAAGAGTCCGCGAACTTAAAGATAGCTCGATGTCAAATATTCAATCTGAAGAAAAGTCACAAAAGTATTCAAAGAAATAAGGTCTTTGGACCCTTAGGGGAAAAACAGAAGATTTATGTAATCAAAGTCTCAGAAGGAGAGAAAAATAATGTTATCAGAAAGAAGAAGATGAAGGAGAAGAAGGAAGAGGAGGAGGAGGAGAAGAAATGAGGTCTGCAAACTTCCAAACTTTGGCAAAATACATACACTTACAGATCTGAGGGCCTCTGCGAACTCTAAAAAGTTAACACTAAGAATTTCACACCCAAAACATCCTAATACAATCAACTTGTGAAAATAAAAGACAAATTAAACTTGAAATCCACCAAAAAACCTACCCAGTATGTACAGTGCTAAAGGAATGCACATTTCTCCTCAGAAAACAGGGGGAGCAGAAGGCAGTGGCACAGCAGGGCTAATGTCCTAAACAAATCTTCTAACCCAAAATTCTATATCCACTAGAAATATGCATTGGAATGAAAGTAAAATGAAAACATTCTCAGGTGAAGGTAAACAGAATTCTTTGTCAGTGGCCCTGGTCTAAAAGAAATGCTAAAGGAAATTAGGGGAAGGAAGATTGATAGAGAAAGGTGTTGGAATTTATACATGAAAGGAAAAGAGATAGCAAATGTGTAGATAAATATAATAGACTATTTTTGTCCTAAGTTTTTCCTTAAAATGTGTATGAGTGTTAAAACTAATTTAAAATAAAGAAATTATAGTAGTGTCTGGAATTTTAGTTTAGTTTTGGTCTTGTTAATATATGCATTTGAGAATTCACCTATGACATTGGTGCTATTGTTACTTCCCTGGTAAGAGATCCAAGAAGAGCAAGATTTTAATAAAAAAAAAATGACAAAATCTCCTTCTATCTAAAGCATACAGTCAATACCACACTGGTGCTCAAATTCCACAAAGCTTGATGGATTAAAAACAAACAAACACTAGGTTACTTTTTCAATGAAAATATCACATAAAATATAAATGCAGCACATTTAGATTGATGTGCAGAATGAAAAGTCATTAGTAAGTTTGTGAAGATGAATGATAAAATAAAAATATTGACCTCAGACAATCATTTTTATTATGAATTTGACAAATGCTAAGAAGTCTATAAATGTTGGTGCATTGGGCCAGGAAGAAAGCAATTCCAATAATAAAACAAATTAAAACAGAAATAATATTCACAAATGAGAAAAATAACATCAATGACTTGCATTCCAAATTATGGATGAGGAAAAATATTATGTTTTCCCCAGAATAAAAATCAGATAAAGATAAGTGCACTGTGTACATAATAAATATAAAAAGGATTCTAGATAGGGATGCCTGGGTAGCTCAGTCAGTTAAGCATCTGACTCTAATGATTTAATGTAATGATCTCTTGGTACATGAGTTCAAGCCCTACATGGAGTTGTGCATTGACAAGGGCACAGAGCTTGCTTGGGCTTTTTTCATTCCCTCTCACTCTGCCCTTCTCTCTCTCTCTCTCTCTCTCTCTCTCTCTCTCAAAAATAAATAAACTTAAAAAAAAGAATTCTACATAGATTGAAGAAGTAATTGAATAGATAAAGCCAAAGAATCTAAATTACTCAGATAAAATAGACTCATTGGTGAGGTATTCACTATCATTGTTGTCAGCCAAAGTACTGAAGAGTCTTGTATTTAGAAACATTTCAATCAAACTTAACATTCACAATTAAACTCAAAGTGACACAGAGTACTTTTTTCTTCACTTGTTTTACATCTTCTTAGAAGATAGCATGGTAGGGTAATACAGGGAAATATTTAGTTGTAATAATATTAATATGGCCTACAATCATATGAAATCATAATCCCATTCGTGACCTGGAAAATGCAATCAAGACTAAAAATAGATACCATTTTGTATCCATTTAATGGGAAAAATTTTAAGTCTGACAATAACAACTTTTGCTGAGAATGTGGATCCATAGTGTCTATTAAATATTATTCTTGGGAGTAAAAACTGTTAAACATGCCTTAGGAAACACTTTGACATATTCTCACAATATTGAATATACTTCTTTCATACAATGTGGAGATTTCTCTTCTAGCTCTAAACTAAAGTGAAACTCTGATACACGTACACCACTAGTTTGGAGTACTAGCTAAGTAATAGTAAGAAAAAGTTCTGGATGTCATTTTTATTGTTCAATACAGATAATGTTACCACTTGAACATGTATTTTCTATCAATAAAGTACCTCAAAATCCCATTAAAGCACAGAGACTTGACCAAGCTTGAATGATTAGTGAACCCTGAAATCACAACTGAAACTGGAACTCAGCTACCATTCCTGGATTTTCTAACTTAG
>NC_043702.1:156591818-156607867 GCF_006229205.1 Suricata suricatta | reverse complement strand
GCCTAACCAACTGAGCCACTGAGGCACTCCATTCAATTTTTTTATAAGACAAAATTTGAAAAGAAACTTTATACTTTTATACCATTTAAAACTGTCAACTGATAAAATTTCTTATGTGGCAGCCTAAGAACTTTCAGGTCTTTTTTGTAACTGAGGTGAGACAAATTTCTGTTTCTTGGTATACACTGAAACATTAATTTGCTAGGTCTCTGTGAATCCTTGCCTTTAATACGTTAAAATCTCCTGTGAGTTAAGTCTCAGCAGAGGCTGCTTTGTGAAAGAGATGATGACAGTGTATAATCTCAGGATGCCACAAAGTTCAATTAGCTTTAATATTTTCAATTTGCACTTTAATACAGTTCATAAAATTTCCATTATAAAATATTTCTTTGAAAAAAGGCTAACTTGTATGAATATATTGGTTGGAAAAAGATAGTTTTTTAAAAATCTGAATATTATCAGAAAACTAATTTGAAAGAATTGACATAATATTCTAAAACATGTTTCTATTTCCCTGTAATTTTCTTGTTTTAATGTTTATTTATTTTGAGAGCGAGATAGAGAGCATGTGCACAAGCAGGGGAGTGGCAGACAGAGAGGGAGAGCAAGAATCCTAGACAGGCTTCAAGCTGACAGCACAGAGCTGGACACAGAGCTCTACCTCGCTGATGCTGGGATCATGACCTGAGCCAAAATCAAGAGTTTGACGTGCAACTGACAGCCATCCAATTTGTTTTTCAACTGCAGTTATCGGTACAGCCACCCTGTGTTTGCAAAGTGGAAGCTGGGCTCAGAGTAAAGCAATTCTCACAATCCTTTTGAGAAGTGACAATTGTAAAGCAATAATTGTTGTAGACTGTGCTGCATATCAGGACATAATGAAAGAATAGCTCATCATTAAGGAACAGTGGGGCAGAATGAATGGTAATCTTAATGGACTTTGCAATGTATGTATAATATCTAGGGTAACCAGGTTTGGAATGAAGGGCCATTGCAAAAGAGCAAAAATCATAATAAAAGTACTGCCTTTTTTTGTAAAATAAAAAATGATTCATGGTTTTGAGTAAGATTTTATTTTTTAATGCAGAAAACTAGCTATAACCTTCCAATCAAAAAGTAGATAAACTTTCTCACATTCATTTGGGTCTCTAACAACAACCTGGAACTATTTTTATGTAATGTTTATTTTGATACTAGTATTAATTTTACCAATCTTATTAATTTTTAAAATTTTTAACGTTTATTTATTACTGATAGAGAGACACAAAGCTGAGAAGGGAAGGGGCAGAGAGAGGGGGAGACACAGAATCAGAAGCAGGCTCCAGGCTCTGAACTGTCAGCACAGAGCCTTATGCAGGGCTCGAACTCCTGAACTGAGAGATCATGACCTGAGCTGAAGTTGACGCTTAACCAACTGAACCACCCAGGCACCCCTCGAGCTTACGAATTTTAAGGTAAATTATTATTGCTGAGAAAAAATACCTCCATTTACATAGATCATCGAACTTTTATTCTGAAAGATCTTAAATCTCATCTAGGTGAATAATTTTAGATATGAAAGCAATGAAACGAGCAGAGTTTAAGTGATACATTTGAACTTCTAAGTTAAGGATGGGTAATATCAAGATTAGAGTTTGTGATTCTAGATTTCAAGTGCTTTTTTCTATCATACAACAATAATTTTCCAAATCCCCAATTACGAAGTGCCAAGGGATAACAGAAAATGTAAGTTATAGTTAATAAAAATTGGTCTGATTGCAAAGTCAGAGGTCAGGTTGAGGGTCAGGCTTAGCCAGGGAATCAATGGCTGATCCCCAGCAGTTTACATTCAGTTGTCCATTTCTTAATGAGAAAATGATGATTGAAAAAAAAAAAACATTACTGTTTCACGGCACAGAACATTATAGCAAATCTATTATTATTCACAGATTTTCCAAAATTCCATAGTTCAGAAATTTATGAAACTTAGAACAATTCTTATTTAGGATAAATAATTGGTTTTTTCATTTCTTGACATTTATACTATAAAGGAATTGAGTTTTTAAGGTAGTTTAAATTATTTTGAAATTCAATCCACATGTGTTATCATGTATTAGCAATGACTAAAACATTGACTACAGAAATTCCAAGATAAAACATATAAGAAAATCTATTTGATCTTATAACTCTCCAATATTTTATATATAGGTTGTGCTACCACTATATATATAAGGCAGTGGTAACACAACCTATAAAAGAAAAAAAAAAAAAACTTCACAAATTTGACTCCACCAGAATAAGACAATCTACTATTTGAAAGACACTGTTAAGGGACCAAAAAAGACAAAACAACATAGACCTTATACCATTCATAATAATTAACTCAAAATGGAATAAAGACCTAACTGTACAACTCAAGGGTATAAAATTCCTAGGAGATACCTTAAGGGAAATTCTACATGGCCTTGGGTTGGATGATAACTTTTTAGATACAATATCAAAGACAAATCCATAAGGGAAAAATTGATATGCTTAACTTCATTAATGTTAAAAATTTCTGCTACATAAAAGGCAATGTCAACAAAGGGAAAAGGCAAATCAGTCATATAGGAAGAAAATATTTACAAATTACCTATTTGATAATGAACTATTATTCAAAATATATAAAGAACTCTTAACACTTGAAAAAAAAGTTAATTAAAATGGGCCACCCTAACCAAATTTCACCAAAGAAGATATGAAGGTGAAAATGAGCATATGAAAAGATGCTCCTCATAATAAGTTATCAGGGAAATGCAGATTTATCCAGTGAGACACCATGACAAACTTATTAAAATAGCTAAAATCCAGGACACTGATCACAAAAAATGCTGGCCAAGAAGTGGACAACAAGAACTCTCATTCATCGCTAGCAGGAATGCATAATGGGAAAGCTGTTTTGGAAGATAGCTTTGTAGTTTTTTATAAAACTAAATATGTTCTCATAATTTGATAAAATCATATACCATAATATTTACCCAAAGAAACTGAAAACCTATGTCCACCCAAAAACTTGCATATGGATATTTGCAGCAGCTCTAGTCATAATAGTCGAAACTTAGAAGCAACTAAAATGTCCTTCAGTAGGAGAATAGTAAATCAACCATGATAAATCCAAACAATAGAATATTATTCAGTGCTAAAAAGAAATGAGCTAGCAAGCCATTAAAAGACATGGAGTTAAATGCATATTACTAAGTGAAAGGAGGGAGCACGTGGGTGGCTCAGTCGGCTGAGCATCCGACTTCCGATCAGGTCATGATCTCACAGTACTAAGTGAAAGGAGCCAATTTAAAAAGGCTACATACTGTACGATCCAACTATATGTTTAATACGTTTAATGAAAAGACAAAACCATGGAGACAATGAGAAGATAAGTGATTGACAGCTTGGGGAGGAAAGAGGGATGAACAGGGGGAGCACAGATGATTATTGGGGCAGTGATACTAGCACCCTGTACTGTATACTACCATAGGGTAGTATGATACTATAATGGTACATACACGTCAACATGGATTTTTACAACACCAAGAGTGAACGCTAATGTAAATTATAGACATTGGGTATAGTGTAGTTTCATCAGTGGTAACATTACTACGCTGGTGGGAATTGTTGATAATGAGGTAGGCATATGTAGGCGTAGGGAGTAAATGTGAAATTGCTTGCTGTACCTTCTGCTCAATTTTGCTGTAAAGTTAATACTGTTCTAAAAAAAGTTATTAAAAAAAGACAAACCACAAACTAGAAGAAAATATTTGCAAATCATACATTTGATAAAAAATTTTATCCAGAATATGTAGATAACTCTTAAAACTTGACAATAATAGAGCAAACCAGTAAAAATTACCAAAATATTTGTACAAACACTTCACCAATAAGATATACAAAATGCAAATATGCTTAAGTTAATAAATAATGACAGAAATATCTATTAGAATGGCTCAAACTTAAAAGTTGGACAGTACCATGTATTTGCAAAGAAGTGGAGGAATGGAGAATCTCATACAGGCATAGTGGAAAACAGTTTGTCCATCACAAAAACAGACAAAAAGCAAGTATAATCACTAACCACACAGTGGATTTTGAACTTGAATTTAAAGAGAGATACAGTAAAAGAAAAACAATTATAGCTAGTGTATCAAAGAAATTTTTTCATAAAGTGACTTTTCTTTAAAACTGTTTCCCCCTAAATTGATTTCAGATTTCAGCTAATAGAGAAATGACTAAATTGAAGAAGAAGGCAATTTGTCCACTCTCCTCATTTCTATTCAGGATTGCGATGGCATAGAATTCTCATACATTTCAATAAGGCAAATAACAACAACAACAACAACAACAACAACAACAAAACAAACAGAAAAAAAACGAGGATAGTAAGGAAAGTTTACTTTGATGCATGTTACTGTTTGTTGAAAAAGTCTGGGGACATCCTAAAATTAACTATGGGAACTAATAAGCAGATTTATCAAGGACACTAAAGAGAAAGTTAACACACATTGTCAAGGGCGTTTTATACAGTGGGAGTAAGCAATGGAAAATTAAATAAACATTTCAATTTATTTTGCATCAATAAATATAAAATTATAATGAATAAACTTAAGATATCCATTGAAAACTAAAAATATTATAAGAAATATTAAAGAAAACAAAGATTATCAGATATATTTCATGAGTTGGAATATTCAATATTGTTAATATACCAATTTTCTGAAAACTGATATATAATGTAATCCAAATATTAATTACATCATTTTAAAAATACAAAGTTTTTTTTAAATTCATATGACACTCAAATTATCTATTCAAGATAATATGTTCAAGTTAATTTGGAGGAAGAAAAACAAGTTTGGAAGACAGAATGCTTAGTTTCTAGACTTATGGTAAAACAACAATAAATATGTCTGGTGGGATTGGAATAATAATAAACATACACATTTGGATCAACAGAAAAAAGAGAATAGAAAAGTAGAACCATGTATATATGTCCAGATATTTTTCAAAAGCTTTCTTAATATAATTCAATGGTGCAAGATAATCTTTTCAATAAATAGTAGTGAACCGCTGTATATCCAAAGGGAAAAACAAATGAATCTCAATCATTACCACTCACTATTCACATATACAGAAAATAACCAGAGTTGTATTATAATCCCTAATGTGTATAATATCTATAGAAAAAAACAGAAGACATCTTTATGACCTTAAATTAGGCAAAAAGACAATTTGAGTACCCAAAACACACAACCATAAAGAACAATAAATAACAAAATGGACTATCTCAAACTTTTTTCTTAATGTTTATTTTATTTATTTTAAGAAAGAGAAATGGAGCATGAGCAGAGGAGGAACAGAGAGAGAGGAAGACAGAGAATCCCAAGCAGGCTCCATGCCATCAGTGTAGAGCCCAGCATGGGGCTTGAACCCATGAACAGTGAGATCCTGACCTGAGCCAATATCAAAAGTCAGATGTTCAACCGAGTCATTCAGCCATCCCCCCCCTCAATCTTTTTATTTAATGTTTTCATTTTAATTCCAGTTAGTTAACAAACAGTGTAATGTTAGATTCTGGTGTGCAATATATTGATTCAACATTTCCATACAACACTCAGTGCTTCCTGTAATGAGCCTATGTGTTGGGTAGAAGTGTTGAATCACTAAATTCTACATCTGAATCCAATAGTACACTGTATGTTAACCAACTGGAATTTAAATAAAAACTAAAAAAAATAAACTAAAACAAACGAGCAAATGGACTACATCAAACTTAAATTTTTTGTTCTTTGGAAGTCACCACTTAGAAAATGAAAGGACATTTCAAAAACAGAGTGAATTTTTCACTATACCTATGTCACATAAAAGGCTTCTTAACAGAAACTACAATAAGCTCTTAAAAATTGGTAAGAACACAAGCCATCGAGACAACAAATTTAAGCATACCTTACATAAAAGAAAATAGATGAGTGTTCAGTAAGTATATAAGAAGTTCCTCTTTATTATTCCTGTTTCATCAGGAAACCAGAAATTAACACTACAATATTAAGATACACAGGCTAAAATGGTGTAATTAAGAAGATTAACAATATCAGGCTTAGTGAGGACACGTTGCTTCTTGAATACATTTGTACTGCTCGTCAGAGTATCAAATGACAAAATCATTTTGAAAAGGTTTATTATAAACTTATCTTATGACCCACTAATCTCTTTTAAAGGAAATTAAAAGATAGTCCACATGATAATTTATGCACAAGAGCTTTATTAACTTCACCCCACATCAGGAAACAGCCTATCTGAACAACAGCAACAAGTGACTGCACAAACAATTCTAGGACAACTGTTCAAGGAGTACTAACCACTCAGCAATGGAAGGGCATGGGCAGTTGTGATACATGAAACAGAATAAAGAAAACTCAAACTAAGTTAAGTAAAAATAACCTGACATAAAAGAATACCTACCATATTATTACATTTTTGTGTAGGTCTACAAAAAGCACAAATTATCTCTGGTCACAGAATGTACACTAGTTGCCTGAGAATGGATGTGGAGATGTGTGTGAGGAGACAATGACTGCAACATTGACACACAGAAACTTGTTGCATTTTTGACATGTCCTGTCATGTCTGTAACATGTAGTAGCAGCCCTGATGGTAGTTGTAGTGACAGGAATGTATACATTCATCACAGCTCACCTACAGGTAAACTTAGAATAGTTGTGGTTTAATGTATGTAAATTATACTTCAGAAAGTTTATTTCTAAGTGATTTTGTGCGATAAAGTTTAATAGTTTAAACACAAGTCTCTTAACTCCCATACCACCAGAAATAGGTAAACATAGGTGTGTGGGTAGACGTGGATCTAAACTAGTTCCTTCCGCTTCCACATCCTTGTCAACGCTCTTTAAGATTAAAGTTTGGCCAAGCGACATAAATAATTAGTTGTTATTGAGGGGAACAAAACTCTACTTGACCTCAGTCAGTTTGGGTTTAATCTCTACTGTTTATGGTAACCTCAGATGATGTGACTGTGTGACAGCTCCTTGTTGTCGGGAGCCGCCAAGTTTTCCGGCTGCCTTGGGCAAGGATATTCGCTCTCCAGGGAGTACTGAGAAAAACAAGATTTGCATCTGGAGGCTGGAGATTGCCATTTCCTGGCCCAAATAATTTTGGCGACTGTCTTGCTGCACCAGAGGTAGATTTGGCCAAGGTGCACAAAAGATCAAAACCTTATTTCGGGTATTCAGCGCTAGCTTCCCCTCCCCAGCATTGCAGAGGCAAGTCTGGGCGCTTCTTTTGATATGCATTTGACTCTGTTACCTGGCAATCTACCGGAGTCAGTTCCCTGCCCCAAAATCCTATATCAAAAGAATTATTTTCTTAATAAAAGAGAGAGGCTTGATCAGAAACCGCGTGTTGTGTCTTCACTCTCTGCATCTCCCTCCTGCCCTGTTTTCTCTCCCTCCCTCAGGAAAAGAACCCGCGAGGTTTCTCTGCCTGCTGGTCGGGTAGAAGAGACAGGTACAGCCAAACGCCCGGACAAGTGCTCCGGGACCTGGCATCTGCTAAGACACTTTGTAAATGGCATTTATTTTTAGCCTTGAAGTCGTGCTGAGGTTTTCCTCATAGAGGATCCCCTTAGAGAAGTACAACCATAACTCCCTTTGATACCAGTAGAAATTTGTGCACCAAAAATGTTCCTTGTATTCACTGTCCCATTACTTTGGTCATGTAGCATCTAAGGCAGCTCCTTGGCTCCTATTCATTTTCTAAATTCTAATTTTGTTTTGTTTTGTTTTTGTCTCCTGAAACAGATCTGATGGGTCTCTCTAGCTCATTTTTTTGTGTGTGATTTTTAGGGAATTGGAATGCTTGACACAATGTCCATTATTCTTCACAGGCATCTATACTGTGGTCCCCATAACACTTTCTGGCTCAGAATGCTCCAATGACTCCTTAGAAGTCTTTATATCCAAAACAAAACCAATCTTCCCATATCATTCACCCTCAAATTCCAACAAACCTATGTCTTCTACAAAGAATTTTCCTACCATGTTGTGCTCCATTTTGCTGGCTACACAATCATGATCTTGGGGATTCCACAGCTCAGGAACTATTCAGGGAAGATGTCTGTCTCTCCTTTCTATTAACATTCTCAATTTCTACTGATAACATTGGTTAGAACGCTTTACGCTATATGTGCACTTGCCTTGTTCTCTCACATGAGGAAAGAGAATCACTTTTCCCCATGAGCATTGTAAAATCTGAAAGTCAAATAAATATCCCATCTGTTTCCATTCATGGGTGTTTTTGTTTGTTTGTTTGTTTGTTTTATAAACTAGAGGTACAGTGTGGTGGTAAAGGATGGGTAGTAACTGGATAACTGCTGTCACTTCCAAGTAAGGCCCAGAGAAATCATGATGGCTCCTTGGGGTTTGTTTTCACAATGTAATACTTTTAATCACTTTTCCTCTTTTTAGGGCTTTAGTTGTACTTTGCAACAATGTGAAAGGTTTCACTCAAATTCTGTTACATTACTTGTTGCTTTAGTTTACATACTTGTTTTAACTTTTTAAAAATCTAAATGTTATAAACTTGTTTGCAATGTTCAAATCAGTAAGAATTTTGCAAAAGGCAAAAATACTTAACTTTTGATATTGAAGACAGGCTTTTTCTTAAAAAAATAGGCAGTAGGGTAATATCTACCATTGACTATGATTAATAATGCTATCAGTCAATAGTATAGAAGTATCAAGTGATCACTTTAAGAGTATTGCTTGCAATAATTCTTAAATATTCTACTTTATAGAGTTTCTTGGGAATTTTAAAAAACATAGAAACTCCACCATGCATAATATTTTTCACATACAAGGTCAATGGATTTACTCACCTCCTGAAATTCTCTGAATCATGGACATCTGTTAAAACCTATGGCCCAGAAATGATTCCTGAATCAAAATTAAAATGCATAACACAATAAATAACTTCCAACCACTAAAAATGGGTAACAGTACTCTATCCTTTCTTAGAGGTCATCATTGTATAAAAATCATTTCTCTTACCTCGTAAGATTTTCACATCTTAGCCCATTTTTTTTTCTGGTTTCTGTATTCCATTCATAGATATTGGATTGTAAAGTAAATTTCAAGCTCACAGTCTCAGCTATGAGTATTACATAGAATTCAAATAACTTCAAAGAATGCTATTTGATGGATCACATTAGTTTTATTATTTCTGAATTACTGAATTCTGAATTAGTAATAAATGATTTTAATTGGGTTGCTCTTTTGAACAAATGGAGAAACAAAATGTGTAGTGATTCATGTCTTTGTTGAGATTTGGGGATAAAAACTTAATCCATCTTTATATATTATACATTTAAAAAATGCACTCCTTGTTATTAGGAAAAAATTAACATTCAATACTGGTGTTTAGAATTATGAAAGCTTTATGAGCCTTTAAGTGTACTTTTGAGCCATAATATTTATGAGGCTTCCCAGAGAATTTCAAATGTCAATATGTTAGGCGCTTGTTGACACGTTATCATTCTGCTACAGAAATGTTGCACATTTATGTCAAGACAGAAACAATATTGTCAGAAAATTTATAAGATACTATGATTTCAATCCAAAAATGAGAAACTACATTTGAAACTATGTATCTGAACTGATGGAAGGGATTTGTCAAATGCATTTGTCAAATGTCTTTTAATGTCAGCTTTTGGACTTAGTGCTTTTATATAGAAGTGCAATGGACTGAACTGAGTGACGCTGTGTAATTGAAAAGTCCCCAATTAAAAATCATGTGTTAAACATAAATATTAACATCAACTCTCTACCCAAACTCAAGTCACATGGTAGTAAAAAGAATGGCAGAAAGATACAAAACTACAAGATCACAATTAAAGGAGAGTGGACAACTACAAATGAGTGTTAGTACAAACTTTTGGAAGAATAAATGCAAATAAATTTGTTGCAACTGATTAAGTAGTGTGGCTAAAACCAATGTGTATGCAATGGGGGTGATGGTAAATGTAAGAAGCAAGTTAATTATTGCCAAAGTAATTGGTTAGAAAATATCTAAAGTCTCCCCTCCCCCCCAAAAAATCTAAAATTCAATATTCAAGAGCTAGTAGTCTAGAGTTCAAAATAATTGTGTCTCTAGAATAAGATTTGAGGCTGTGAATGGGAGGCAGAGGCAACTGCATCAACTTTGAGGTATTATTTATACTGTAAAATATGAATGTAGTACATATAAAAATATATAAAAAGTCAAGTAAACAAACACGAGAAAAGACAGGTTGTCTCTTAGTTCAAAGTAGTATTGTTACCCTTCACAGTGTTCAGCATACAGTAAGTGCACAACAACGCATATACAAATGAGTGAATGGTGACCATCTCAAAATAATACTGATAACTCTCTCTTGAAAAATAGAGGCTCAGGAAATTTATTCATTCTAATGTCACACAGTAGTGGATAGACTCAAGTAACAAACCCTCATTACCTTCACTCTTTGCTGAGAGATTTGCCATCTAGATCCCACAAGAGATTTTTCATCAAGAAATAAAGAAGATATAAATAAATATAAAGACAGAACAGGAAGTATCTGCACTCTTCTCCCAACAAGAAGAAAATATTTAAGTCAGTGAAAATTATTTGGAATTGAAGAATATATATTTGTCTCTCTATGACAAAATGAAAAGTGATATCTAGATTATATGTGGGTATATTAGAGTAGCATTAAGTGATTAAGCTATTAAAATAATCCCATTAAAATAATTGTTCAGCACCTAACAAGGTTGCCCTAAATAGTGGTCCTAATACGGGGATGCACACACATTGGAGCTATCAGAAGATTTTGCAAGGATAATAAGCAAGGCTGTCAAAGGTAACTATTTAGTGTTTTATGTAAACACTAAATGAGTACTGCCTGGGAGAGTGCTTTTTGTTGAGGGATCATGTCAAGTCTTCTAGCTTGCTTTCCTTTATGTGAATTACCCTTCTCTCACATTCAGAAAAGAAAGGCAAACTTCTCATCATGCCAGATTTCACAGTCGGGTACTGTTCCAGGTTTTAAAATGTTCTATAGGCAGGCAAAGCATGATTCTGAGATTGAAGCTTGTAAAAGATAAGGAGACTACTTTAAGAGAAAGTAAAAAATGGCAAATACAAAATTAGGTATGAAAGTCAATATTTGTTTAGAATAAGAAAAGAGATCATACATAATTACTGGAGCATTGGAGTTCAAAGTCCATTTCTTGTGAAAATGCGTTAGGCAATTTACCAGAACTGCTTACACAGAAATGCTTCTTGCTTATCATATGTCTTCATTTCATCTCCTAGAACAGTCTATAACTAACAGTAACTCCAAGCAACAACAGGAGTCTATTCAAGGGAAAAGGTCTGAAATTTGAACTTCATTATTTTCTAGGCTGTCTTCTTCTGCTTCCAGGCCTCCAAATATAAAATTTGAAATGCGAATGGCAGTAAAGCTTTCCATACTCAGTGAAGTCAACATTGAGACCTCAATGACTCTTTCCTTGCCTTAAAATATTTATACTAAGAGTAAAGTATATAGACATAAATAATTTGGCCATTTTCTAAATTCAGTTATATTGTCAAGTAGGACAGAAAAAAATTAAAAACCATATTGTACTTCTAAACTTCCACCTCTGGTCATCAGGAGTAAAATGATAAGATGAGTTTTCTCGCTCTAAAAAAACTATAAATAACACATTAGGTAGACAGTGGGCAAAAGGCAACATAAGACTGTAATCATAAACATTGTGAAGATTAAATTAAAACTGTCATTTATGTTGGGATTTTAAAAATATTAAGGACAATATTAAGGGATGAATGGGAAATCCATAGAATAATGTATGTATCTGATATGGGATTATTATCCAGAAAATATTAAAAGAAAACTCATATAATTAAATAACAAAAAAAGACAATCACATTAAAACAGGAGCAAGAATGCCAGGAGATGTTTCTCTTAAGAAGATATACAAATGGCTAATAAGAAAATAAAAATGTGTTGGGGGGCTTGGGTGGCTCAGTCAGTTAAGTGTCGGGCTTCAGCTCAGGTCATGATCTCACAGTTCGTGGGTTCAAGCCCCACACTGGGCTCTGTGCTGACAGCTAGCTCAGAGCCTGGAGCCTGCTTTGGATTCTGTATTTCCCTTTCTCTCTGACCCTCCCTTGCTCGCACTGTCTCTGTCTCTAAAAAACAAATAAAAATTAAAAAAAAAAGAAAAGAAAAATGTGCAATTGTATAGTAATTAGGGAAATTCAAATCAAAACCACAATGATGGGAACCTGGGCTTAGTTGGTCCAAGTCTTAATTCTGACACAGGTCATGATCTGACGGGTTGGGGGTTTCCAGCCTATTCCAGCCCAGCATCTAGCTCTGCATTGACAGCATGGAAGAGGTTGCTTGGGATTCTCTGTCTCCCCCTCTCTCTGCCCTACTGCTGATTGCATGCACATGGGTGCTCTCACTCTCTCTCTCTCAAAACAATAAGCATTCAAAAATCCTTTAAGAAAACACAACAAGATAACATTTCACACCACATCCATTAGAATACTATAAATGAATGAACAAAACAAACACATAAATAGTGTTGGCAAAGATGCAGAAATCGGAAACCATATGCATTGATAATGGGAAGGAAAATGGCACCACTGCTATAGAACACAATATAACATTTCCACAAAATAGTAAATATAGAATTACCAAAAGATACTACAATTCCACAGAAGAACTGAAAACAAGAAGTATCCATAATTTGGCTATTGTTGATAGCACGGTTGTAAACATTGGGGTACATGTGTCCCTGTGAATCAGAACTCCTGTATCCTTTGGATAAATTACAGTAGTGCTATTGCTGGGTCATAGGGTAATTCTGTTTTTAATTTTTTGAGGAACCTCCACACTGTTTTCCAGAGTGGCTGCACCAGATTACATTCTCACCAACAGTGCAAGAGGTTCCCATTTCTCCACATCTTCACCAACATCTGTTGTTTCCTGTGTGGTTAATTTTAGCCACTCTGACTGATGTGAGATGGCATCTCACTGTGCTTTTGATTTGTATTTCCCTGATGATGAGTGATGTTGAGCATCTTTTCATGTGTCTGTTTGCCATCTGGATGTCTTCTTTGGAAAAGTGTCTATTCATGTCTTCTGCCCATTTCTTCAATGGATTACTGGTTTTTTGGGTGTTGAGTTTGGTAAGTTCTTTATAGATTTTTGATACTAACCCTTTATCTGATATGTCATTTGCAAATATTTTCTCCTATTCTATTGGTTGCCTTTTAGTTTTATTGATTGTTTCCATTGCTGTGCAGAAGCTTTTTATCTGGATGAGGTCCCAATAGTTCATTTTTACTTTTATCTTCCTTGCCTTCAGAGGCATGTCAAAGTAAAAAGTTGCTGAGAATGAGGTCAAAAACATTGTTGCCTGTTTTCTCCTCTAGGATTTTGATGGTTTCCTGTTTAATATTTAGGTTTTCAAGTGTCCATCAACTTATGAATGGATAAAGAAGATGTGGCATATATACACAATGGAATACTACTCAGGAATTAAAAAGAATGAACTCTTGCCATTTGCCACACATGGATGGAACTGGAAGGTATTATGGTAACTAAAGTAAATCAGTCATAGAAAGATAGATATCAAATGTTTCCACTTATATGTGGAATTTGAGAAAGTTAATAGAAGACCTTAGGAGAAAGGAAGCAAAAGTAAGTTACAAAGAGAGAGGGAGGCAAAGCATAAGAGACTCTTAAATACAGAGAACAAACTGAGGGTTGATGGGGGGAAATGGGTGATGGGCATTGATAAGGGTACTTGTTGGGATGAGCACTGGATATTGCATGTAAGTGATGAATCATGGTCATCTACTCCTGAAGGCAAGACTGCACTGTATGTGAGATAACCTGGCAATAAATTATTTAAAAAATAAATTTAAAAAATGAAAAGGAAAAGGAAAGAAAAGAAGTAGATTATATATTTTTACACCAATGTCCATACCATATTCACAATAGCCAAAAGATGTAAACCACACAAATACCCAGATGAATGGAAAAGAAAAAGTGGCATATGTATACAATAGAATATTATTCAGGCTTAAATAAAAAGAAACTCCAATACATGCTACAATATGGGCGAACTCTAAAAACATTATGCTAAGTGAAATAATCCAGACTTAAGACAAATATTGAAATACTATATGATTCCACTTATATGGATTACTTATATAGAAGAGATGAGAAACAAAGATTACTGGTTAGCACAGACTAAGAAAAGGAGGAAAGGGGGAATTATTGTTAAGGGGAGTGGCCTCACAGCTTGGGATGACTAAACTATTCTGGAAATGGATGGTGATGATGGTTGCACAACAGTGTGAATGTACTTAGTGCCACTGAATTGTACACTTGAAGATAGTTAAAATGGTAAATTTTATGTTTTATATATCTTACCAAAATAAAAATATACTTACAGTCAACTAAGAAACAAAGTGAATGAAATATTTTTAAGACCTCTAAAGTCTCCAAAACTGTTGAGAAAAATGAGGAAAATTTTCATAAAAAGAGATATAATGTCAGAGATGTCCATTTTACCTAAACTGATCTGTAGAGTTAATGAGATTTAATAAAAATACCAGTAAGTGATTTTTTATTGTTTTACTTTTGTAAAAATTGAGAAACTAATTCTACAATTTATGTGGAAATACAAAGGACCCAAAATAACCAAAACTATTTAAAAATAAAAGCAAAGTTCACAACATAGGCCACTTCATTTTATAATACAATATTAAACTAAACAGTAAATAATACAATATGGCCTGGGCATAAAGTTAGGCATATAAATCAATACGACAGAGTGGAAAGTACAAAAATTGACTTCTGCAAATATAGTCAGTTGATTTTGAAAAGATTCATCAAAGTAATTCGAAGTGGAAATGATTGTCTTTCAACAATTGATTCCAAGACAGCTAGATATCTGAACAGACAAAAATATATACATATACACACAAATGGAGAAAGAGAACCTATTTGCACGTTATAATGACAACTAGTTTTTTTTTTATAATTTTAATGTCTTATTTATTTTTGAGAGAGAGAGAGAGAGAGACAGCACGAGCAGGAAAAAGTCAGACACCGAATCTGAAGACAGGCTCCAGGCTCTGAGCTAGCTGTCAGCCCAGAGACCGACACAGAGCTCGAAACCACGAACCGTGAGATCGTGAGGTGAGCCAAAGTTGGACACTTAACCGACTGAGCCACCCAGGCGCCCCGACAATTATTTGAAAATACATTGTAGATTTAAACGTAAAAGGTGAAACTAAAAACTTCTAGAAGTAAACATTTAAAAGGGGGAAGATTCTGTAGAGAAGACTCAGGAAGCAATAAATATTAAATAATGATAAACTGGACTTCTTCAAAACTGATACCACTATTCAAAAGAAGATCTCCAGAAAATAAGAAGGTAAAATACTGTCTGTGAGAAGATATTTACAACATCCATGTGACTTGTATTCTTAATTTTATACATAGCTCTTACAAAAAATCAGTAGACAAGTCAATATTAAATAGGCAAGAGATTTCAAAAGACGTTAGAAAAGAAAATATCTGAATGGTAAATAAAGCACATGAAAAATTGCTCACTATGAATAGTCAATTAAAAATGATGCAAGATCATTTCACAATCACCAGAATTCATAGCCAGAATTCACATCACTGGCATTTCCATGTGATAATGAAGATATGGGTCAACTTGAAATTTCATCCACTGCTGGTTAGAATGGTGCCACCTCTTTGGAAAAAAGTTGGAAATTTCTTATGATGTTCAACATACACTTACAATATGACCGAGAAATTCCACTGACCTGTATTTACTGATGTATAATGAAAACATATGTTTATATGATAATTTGTACCTGAATGTTCATAGCAGCTATTAAAAAAATCACATTAAAAGCAAAACAACACAAAGGTCATCCAGCAGGTGAATGAATAAACAACTTGAGGCATACAA